>NW_022154716.1:0-185662 GCF_001633185.2 Quercus lobata
AATGAGATCATCTTGTTCTCAAACTTTGCTTCTAGATGTCCAACGTGCCATTAATTATTATACAGGGATAGGTCCTTAGTTGGTAACCAGTAGTAACCCACAAAGGATTTGGTTAATGCTAATCAATCGTGGCCTTGTGGCAAAAGTGTTGAATCTTTGGAAAGGTGGTGTGGCGGAGGGCACATTATTCAGTTTCAAATTAAATACATGTAATTGAGTAGGGGACGAGTCTATTTAGTGGGCACCAAATGCTATTATTGACTTGGACACCCATTTTATTTATCCACTACAAATCGTGGCCTTGTGGTAAAAGTGTTGAATCTTTGGAAAGGTGGTGTGGCGGAGGGCACATTATTCAGTTTCAAATTAAATACATGTAATTGAGTAGGGGACGAGTCTATTTAGTGGGTACCAAATGCTATTATTGACTTCTTCTTCTTTTTTTGAGAACCAAATGCTATTATTGACTTGGACACCCATTTTATTTACCCACTACAAATCTTGGAAGAAAGTTTGATATATATATATATATATATATATATTATTAAGGCCCTTTTGGGCGTTTCCAAATGCCGTCCACCTGTCCAGTTTTGATTAGAAAAAATAGTAGAATGGCAACAAGGGTCACTGACTAGAATTGCACAAGTCCAGACTGACCAAGTTTAGGGGTCAGAGTCAGACCAAAAAGTGCGAGGTAATATTTGGGGAAGGCATTCAATTGAGCCGGCTTCTATAGAGTATAGACTAAATATAGGCCTCTTTATGAATATAATGTGAAAGAAGCAAAAAGAAAGAAAGAAAAAAAAAGATTGCGTCGCCTGAGAGATTCGAACTCTCGCGGGGAAACCCCATGTACTTAGCAGGCACACGCCTTAACCACTCGGCCAAAGCGACTCTTGTTGACATTTTGACGGCATAGAAGAATATTAAACAAAGGATATTCGCTTGTGATTTACATGTGAGGTTAGGGATGGCAATGGGGCGGGGCGGGGCGGGGCCGAAGGATGGGATCTTCGCCCCCGCCCCGCCCCGTATGACGGGGAAAATTTCTTGCCCCATCCCCACCCCTTAAGGCCCCGCGAAGACCCGCGAAGCCCCGCCCTACACCGTAAAACTTTATTTCTTGTTAATTTTCCCTACAACTATTACCATTTTTTCAAATAAAATGACATGTTTCAATAATAAAAATATACTTGAAATTATAAATAAATTTATTCTATCGAATCAAACTAATTTTTAGCAAATACTAAATAATATTATCTAAATATTTAACAATATAATATCACAACAAAAATCTCATTGTATGACACAATAAAATAATCCAAACTCCTAATACATAACAAAATAAAAATTGCCTAATTCTTCAAAAAGAATCTCCACTTAAATAAAATAAGATGATGATATTTTTATTTAAATAGTAGGGTTTTAGGATATGAAAAAATTACATTTTAACCCTTATTAATGCGGGGCGGGGCGGGGCGGGGATGGGGTGGGGCGGGGCGGGGTGGTCTAAAGAGTGTAAACCCATCCCCGCCCCGCCCCGTGGTGCGGGTCTAAAATCTCGCCCCATCCCCATCCCACCACCTTTGCGGGGTGGGGAAAACCTGCACGGGGCGAAGCGGGGAGGGGCGGGTCAAACGGGGCGGGGCAAAATTGCCATCCCTATGTGAGGTACGTCGTTTTTGGCTTATAGCTTACACATATTTTGTTTTCTTCGCAAGAGTTATTATTTTTAGTAAAGGGGGAAGATTATTCCTTTCTTCTCTACTTCGAATAACAACAATATGGAAGAAGAATATTCACATTGGTTCTCTTCTCTTGCTTTCGTTAAAGAAAAAGTTAAATTGGTTATCTCAAGCTACATTTCCCTACGTAATCAATAAAGATGGCTAGAGATTGCATGAATCAGAATCATGTTATATTAGGGGCAAAAAATTAGAATTTTAAGAATGAGAGATCAAAGTAATAACATAACATATACGAAAGTTCAACAAATTTAAGAAATCATATAAGTAACATGAAGATTTTGAGGAACCAGAAATATACATTTTGAAAATTTTTAGAATAGTTCCACCCCGGGTTACGTACTTATATATAAGGAAACATGTTAGGAACTCCACATTTGGGTATAGATAGAAGTTTTGTAATAATTTTTGTAATCCCTTTAGTTAGTTAGTTGAGATTAGGATGAGTTAGTTAAGATTTTAGCATATGTAGTTCATTTAACACACGGCTTAATTCTTAGAGTACATGATGAATTAACTAGCCAATATTATTAGTAAGGGGAGGAGATTATTCATTTCTTCTCTATTTCAAATAACAACAATAAGGGAGAAGAATATTCATATTGTTCGTCTTACTTTTCTTACTTATATTAAAGAAAAAGCTAAATCGGTTACCTCAAGCCACATTTCATTACATCATTAGTAGAGACAGTTAGGGGTTGAATGAATCATATCATGTCATATTAGAGGTGAAACTAGAATTTAAAGAATGATAGGATCAAAATAATAACAAAATAGAAGAAGTCATATAAAAAATATGAAGATTTTGAGGAACCGATCATATATATTTAAAAAGATTTACAATAGTTCCACCCTGGGGTTATATATAAAGAAAGTAGGAAACGGCTTGAGACCAAATGCATTGAGATGTGGAGACATGTCAAATATTTGTCACGTGTCCACATTTTAACGGGATCACTAGACCTAAACCTTGTCCTATATATAAACCTAACATTAACCTGAGATTGTTTACTTCTTTAGTTTCGACTATTTGTCACGTGTCCACATTTTAATGGGATTACTAGATCCAAACCTTGTCCTATATATAAACGTATCATTAGAGATTGTTTGTTTCTTTAGTTTTTTTGTTTTTGACCCTTTTGAGTTTGCTGGGTGGATCAGTATTGTAAGTGTTTGAGTAATCCCAAAATAAGATGAAATTTTAAGTTGTGTGTGTGTTTTTAAAGATTACCATTTCATCAACGCACGTGTTTCAATGGCACATTCTATATCGTATAGCATTCAACATTGAAGTAGCCAAATTCTTATCTAGCTCTCTAGATGGGCGAAAATCATATCTTGTACTCGGCATATATGCCGGGTACACCATGTACGAGCTCATGGATGGGAAATATGTTCATCCACAACATTTTATGTTTTAATTGACTACAATTAATTTTGTCCAATGATATGAAATTTTAGAGCCATGATTTTCTTTTTTGAGATAGAGAAAGGTAGGTAGTTTGAGCCATGAAATATTAACAAGTAACCCTCTATCCCATATTAGGTAAATGCTTAGATCATTCACATCCATTTATACCCAAAAAAAAAAAAAAAATTACCTCACTAAAAAACTACTTTATCTATTTATATAAATACTTTTTTTTTAGAAAACAATAATACTTATTAGAACACACAAACACGAAAGTATTATATAAAATTTTTTAAACAGACTTATATAATTACTTTAATAATACATTTTATCTCTCCTTCTTTGTTTTATAGTACATTACATTATAATAATATTATTTTAATGTTAAAGTAAGAGAGAGAAGAGAGAAAGTGAAACAAAAGAAGAGAGAGAAAATAAAAGAGGAATATATATATATATATATATATATATATTAGCTCACTGGATGTGGATGTTTTTATTTTTTATGAATTGTATTAGCTATTTTGCATTTTAATGGGTTATGTATAGCCCAATGAGAATACTTTTATAAGATAACACATATTTTACTTTTTAATGGAAAAAATAAACATTTCAATATTTAAAAGGTTATATTACGTGGGTTATGTGTATTCTGATTCTTTATGCTCCCACCCACGTACATGTGTCGTGTGATGTTGGGATTTTATTATATTTATTTTACGTCACTAAACTACTAAGTCTTTTTTTAATTTTTGAGAATCCAATTAGCTTGAGTATTATATTTCTTGCAAAAAAAAAAAAAAAATCAGAAAAGTAAAGATTATACATGTCATAAGTAACTTTATCCATCTAGACTAACAACGAAAAAATAAAATATTGCTTGCCTGGCTAATGCATGTGCTATACGGCATTACCTTTTCTATAAAAATAAGAGATAGTAGTTTTGAAGAGAGCTAGCCAAAGATATAATGTCTTTAATTAAATGACCAAAGGAAAAGTGAGACTTACCACTTGAGTGAAAAGTATTTATGACAAGCTCATAATCTTCTTCAAAAATTGAGAAAATTATTAAGTACTTTTGGAATACCATAAATACGTTGTTCCTCTCTTACATGAATGGTAAGTCTCAGCATGAATTTAATTAGTGGGACCCTCTATTCATGTGAGAGGAGAAAGTACACATTTATGATATTTTGGGAGTACACAATAATTTTCCCAAAGATTGAGTGAGAAATTCCGACTTCTTAGGCAAATAAAATAACCAGGTCATTTAAAACCAATATTGTAAATTGTGTGAAGAATGAAGTATCTAATAATACAAAAAATCCCACTCAGCCTTGTAATTATTGTAATTATTGCTTTCCCCTTTATTTAGCATTTTATTTGCTTTTGTCCTTAATGAT
Source organism: Quercus lobata (assembly GCF_001633185.2). Classification (NCBI taxonomy): domain Eukaryota; kingdom Viridiplantae; phylum Streptophyta; class Magnoliopsida; order Fagales; family Fagaceae; genus Quercus; species Quercus lobata. The sequence continues at coordinate 4,560 of NW_022154716.1, forward strand.
ATTCATATCAATTGTAATCACGACTAAGAAGCACTAATTTATTTTATTATTTTATTTTTTACTTTAACTTTAGGGTAAACTATATATTTGGTCCCTATCCTTTACAACATATTTCAATTTGGTCCTTAATCTTTTAATTGTGTCAATTTGGTCTCTAACCTTTCAATGTTGTGTCAATTTAGTCCCTGTTGTTATATCTTTGATGAAAATTGATAACATGTTAAAAGGCCAAAATAAAATTTTATTGTATTGTCACATCAATGAAAGCTAATTTTTTATTTTGGCTATTAGACGCGTTATCAATTTTCATCTAAAAATTAACAGTAAGGACTAAATTGACTCGGTACTGAAATGTTAAGAACCAAATTGACACAATTAAAAGGTTATGGACCAAATTAAAATATGGTGTATAGGATAGGGACCAAATACATAATTTACCCTTAACTTTATTAGTTATTTAAAAAGTTTTGTATCTCATATGAAACCTCCTAGTATTTTCAGAAAATGTTTATGATTTAAATCTCCCATTTCTATTGTAATTATCAAATTATTAAAAAAAAAAAAGAAGCAATTTGAGTCTATAAAATCGAATAAAAATGAGGAAGTCAAATCTTAAAAAAATAAAATAATTGTATTGATTATTCAATGACTACAAAGAGATGCGACGTAACAAATTGAATTGAATCAACGACCACACATATTTCTTTTTCTCATAAGTTAAATAACATGACATTTTAAAAGTTAAAATCAAAGAAAATAATATAATGGATTATTGATAATTTAATAATGTGATTTCAAATTTTTAGAACTCCCATGAAAATTGTAACACAGGACTTCGATTAAAAAGGTGGTACAATCCTATTGTAATATCAAAAATTTTCATACTTTGTGTTTGAATAGGATGATTACATATATTTGGAGGATTAATCAAGTGCTTGAAGATCTCTGGACATCATTGTTAGTTAAAAAAAATTTGTATAAGATAACATATTTTTGGTATTGTTAGTTTATTTTGCTTTATAAACAAATTTTAAAATTTTGCATCATTTCTAAGATCCAATTGTGTACGTATATGTGAAGATTATGTTTTAAGATTAATAAAACAAGCAATAGAACTTGCATGAAAATTGTGTGGGATCTGAGGACCAAGGAGTACTAAATCGAGGATTAATTTACCTAATCTAGGCCCAGAAGGGTAAACGAGCTCCTTGGACTTCGCCCATTCAAGGAGAGTAAGAGAATTAGTACAATTGGTATCTTGTGAAGGCCCAAAAGAAGGGGAAGAGATAACAGTGGGAAAAAGATGGTGGGAGGAAGTTTCCTGAAGGATATACCTCCTACCTCTGCATTCAATGCCCTACACCAACCTTATTAACTGTATTAATGTGGAAATGGCCACTGAACAGTAACTTTACAACTAACGGCTCTTTCTACCACCTTTAGCAGAGTCTTAATGGGACAAGTATCCTGAGAAATGCCTTGATACATACAGATAGAAGGTTGGGATGCATGAGAGAGTGATATAGGAGGAAAGGGAATCCCCCATAAAAAGGGGGGATGAACATTTTTTAGGACCAATAGAACATAAAAGAGAACAATGAATAGCCTGGTGTAAAACTTGAACTATAGTTATATATAAGAGATTGATCCTCGGACTTGCCCGAGGAGGTCATTATACCCAATTGCTGTTTAAATTATGTCTATCTGTTACTTTGGATCATTCGGCCTTAAACTTGGACGTAGTTTAAAGTTGCACTTGGATTAGTTTCTCACTCTCTTCAAAAAATTCTATTGTTTGGGATTGATTTGAAAGACAAGATACCACTGATCTAAGTGGGCTTGGACCTTTATTTTTTGAGTCCTTACAAATTTTTTTCAAAAAGGTGTGTAATTATAGAAAAATGGTTCCTTGAAACCCGTTAGTATATAGAGGAATGAGATTAAATTCAATAAGGATAGGGTGTAAACCCCTTAGTTTACACCAGCCAATAATGACATGCCACATCAGACCTTTACTTAAACTCATTGTAAAATCAATATATCCTAATACACCTAATAACATCTCAACAAACAAATAAACAAAACCTATTTCACGTTTCCCTAAAATCTCAATCCCTCTTCAACTCCTGCATCTCTAGTCAATCCTTGCCGGACCAATGTTTGTCGCTGCACTACATCACCGGACTTCCGTCCGCCACCACACTACCTCACCAGACCTAGGTGATTTGTTCTTGTTCTCAAAATTTTTTGGGTTTTGCTAAAATCTCAATCCCTCTCCAGGGACGATTTTTTTTTTTTTTTGGGACTCTAAACTAAAAAGACCATCTTCTCAAGTATGAGTTTCCAAATATTTTTATATTTAAATTTAGAACCCAAAAGCGGTCCCAATTGTTTCAAAGGCAGATTGGATACCTTGCACCCTAGAATCTGAGCCAATGATTCTGCTTCTAGTGGTTTTCGCAGATTTATTTTTAAAACAGAAATTGTATGATGATGCTAGTTACATGGTGTTCCAGATATGCTAATGGGATACTATATATAGTGATTGAAATTGTCGAGGCAATTGTTGCACTTTCCAGCATTATAGAGAGCATTTTTTATTTTTTATTTCCTTTTAATAACAAGTGATATTTAGTTCTTGACTTGTTGCACTTTCTGAGTTAGTTGCTATTATATGTGACCACTTCAGCTTATGTTCAGAGCTCGTAATTGTTCATATTAATGGTTATGGGCTTCTGTAAAACCCAAAAAAAAAAAAAATCGTCCTTGAAGAGGGATTGAGATTTTTTTAGCAAAACCCAAAAAATTTTGAGAACAAGAACAAATCACCTAGGTTCGGCGAGGTAATGCAGCGGTAGACGGAAGTCCAGTGAGGTAGTGCGGCGGCAAATGTTGGTCCGGCGAGGATTGGCTGGAGATGCAGGAGGTGAAGAGGGATTGAGGTTTTAGGGAAACATGAAATAGGTTTTGTTTATTTGTTTGTTGAGATGTTATTAGGTGTATTAGGATGTATTAATTTTACAATGAATTTAAGTAAAAGTCTGATGTGGCATGTCTTTATTGGCTGGTGTAAACCAAGGGGTTTACACCCCGTCCTTATTGAATTTAATCTCATAGAGGAATATAGTCACTAAAAATGACATCAATAACGCAATTTAAAAAAAAAAAAAAAATTCCATAATATCCATTTTTAAAGAAACATCAAAGCTTTAAATCCTTTCATAGAATTGAAAAAAATTATAACTAATGGGATCTACATTGTCCAATAAATCTTTCAAACAAAACCGATTCCCCATCCAAAGTAAGGATGAATGAGAAAGATAAAGATGAAGATAAACTGATAAAGCAAGTTCTAGACAATCCAACTCCATTTAGAAGAGTGAGAATTAGGGGCATGTGTTCGAAACATGCAATGTCACGTTAATGGTGAATGCACGCCCGGATGTGTACCTTCAATTTTCACCAAAACTCACTATATGACCCACATAATAGGATATGGTTAAAATCATGGAGTAATAGCCAATGGCCTATATAAGCAACAAATGTTGCTTGTGCCAAGGTATGAAAAAAAATCCCAAAAACAGTGTATACAACATATATAATTTGAAGGGTTAATTTAAGTAAGTACCAAATAAGTTTTTGTCGGCAACACAATAGTGTCACTCTGAATTTATGTGTAATCTTTTTACTACTGCAGGTTTTTTCAAAACTCATTTAGACATGTGAGTCATGTGACCGTTAATTCTTTGCATCATCAACTACATATTTTGATTTTTAAACTTTTTGGCAGCAATTATGTAATACAATAATTGGTTCCGTTTTTTAAAGCTTTGCGTGGCAAAATGTTTCAAATAATATTCTCTCGTGCCTTAATTCAAAAGACTATAAAACTTTTCACACTTCGTTGTCAAAATTTGCACTCACCCAAAAGAAGAAATATCAATAAAAATTCTAAGAAACATTCTTTGACCAAAACTAATTTCAAGAAACAACTAAACTAAAAGATTAAAGACATACCAGCACGTAAAGAAATTTATACGATAGTAGATTATGTCACTTATTCACGGCACGGACCCAGGTGGGCCCCAACTCGAGCCCCCAGGTCCAAAATATTTTTTTGTTTTAGTTATTATATATGTTATTTTTATAGTTAGGCTCCTTTCAAAATCATAGCCCTTTTTTCTCTATTAGTTTAGCTAGTCTCACCTAAATATCAACTATTCAACTTAAGAATTTAACAAAAACAATAAAAATATTCAGATGATTGTATTTTAGCAAAAAAAAAAAAAAACTATTTTACCACCAAAGAACCAAAAAATATAATATTTTATTAAGATTATATCTCTTCTTTCAATTAAAAAACTCAAATTCTCTCTCTTCTTTTATTATTTTAATAAGTTGTTTATATTATTTGAAATGAAGCGATTAAAAATAAACATTTAATATTGGGTGTATTGTAAAGTGAGGTAGTAAAATAGATAAAATACATTTCTGAGTGCTAAAAACTAAAATTTTTAGCACTACCATTGTAAATGCTCTAACTTAAAAAAAAAAAAAAATCCTAACTAGTCTAGTATTAAAAAAAACATTATTTTATTTTTGTTTTTATTTTTGTTGGTAAATAATTGCTTCTTAACGTATTTCGAAACAATGATTTTAAGTATTTATAATTTTTAAATACTATATGGATGCCTATTTGAAATTTTTTTTCTTTATACTCCAGCTCCTCTAGCTTAAAATCTTAAGTTCGTCCTTGCTTGTTCACTATTTGTCCACAAATCTACTAAAAAACCTTTACCTGTTTAAAATTATTTAGTTAGTTTAATAAATATATATTTTTATCATAGATTGACTAAAAAATTTTAAACAAGTGTAGTTCCTTTAATGAAATGGTAAACAAGTGACGTAGTCTAGTTTACTGCTAGAACTTTTTTCGGTCACGTGCAAGAAAGAAAAAAAAAGAAAAAAAAGAAAAACCACACAGTAACACACACGCGACAAAATAGTACTAGCAATTGGGACCTTTTCGCTAGTAGTAAAATCAGACGACAAAAAATCGCACATCATTCATTCATTCACTTACTCACTCCATTCATTCCCTCTCTCTCTTTCTCTCTCCATTTTTAATAATTATGCTAATCGTCATGACTACCATCACCAAGCCCACCTGAAATTCCATTTTTGCCCTCTACCACCACCACCAACACCGACCGTTTCATCCTTTACGGGTCCAAAACCACCACCGCCACCGCCGCCGTCGCGAAATCTATGTATAGCAAAATCACAATCCTAGGGTTTCTCTGTTCTGGATTGATTCTCGGCGCCGGATAAGGCCAATGCTGGTCTCCGGAATCTTAGGGTTTGAGATCGTGCTCTTAACCCTAATCTTCTTTGTCGGTGTGCTGATTCGCCACAAGTGGAAGGATGCGGAAGCGAAGAAGGAGGAGATCATGAGGCTTGTGGCTATGGCCTCCGAAGAGGCCGCCATGGCCGAGGTCCAAGCTACTGTTCAGTACGGACCCGTTTCAGTCGTAGGGCAATACCAGTGTGCTGTGTGCTATAGTCCCACCACTATGCGCTGCTCTCAGTGCAAGCTCGCTAGATACTGGTTCGTACTTTTGGAATTTTTGTTGTTAATTTTGGTAATTTGTGTTTGGTTGCTTGTATTGTACTCTTTTCACATTCCTTACTTTGATTGTTGAAGTGATTGAAAGGCAATGAAAGATTAGAACTTTAGGAAATGCTATGATTTTAGTAATGGAATCCTGTTTGTTGCATTATTTGACAAAGAATCTCTTCATTTTGAGATGGGTGTGGGTGATATTACCATTTAGGGATGGGACAAATACAATGCATACTGTCTAAGAAGTTAATTTGTTAGCAGTCTAGAGGGATAATATTCGTGAAGACATTGAATTACCGGTGCACATCGAGCATTCTTTACATGGGTTTAGAAATTCCTCGTCCAACCTTGTTTGTTATTGTGGGTTAGAAATGTGTTTCATTTGGGGTGAGCTTGAGGCTTATGCTTATGAGCTCCAGCCACTTATCTAATTACTGTGGTCATGATGGAATCAAGTTTTGTGATTGATGGTGCCGTTAAACTATCCTCTTCTTCAATCGGACTCGCAGTCTGTGTGATGAGGTGTTTGTTATTAATTTTTTTTAGTACTTTTCAAAAGAGGACAGAATTGTAGTAAGGGTAAATCATTAAGTACAGTCAAACTCATTTTGGGTATAAAGCTGTACCCAATGTTCTAGCTATATGTTAAGTCCACGCATTGTCACAAATCACATACAAGTACAATCAAGTGCACTAGTGTCTTATACCTATCAAAAAAAAAAGTTGCAGTAGTGTTTTACATAATATTCTGGTAGACACGAATCAGATACAAGTAGAATCAAGTGCACTAGTGTTTTTGATAATATTCTGGTGGATGCGTATGTTGAGGATGTAGCATTTACTATCCGAAAGGTCTATTTCATTTAGGAGTGTGAGATTGAAAACCAGCAAGAATTTAGGTACTTTCCTTGTGCTGTAATATTAGGTCAAATAACTCACTTGGGCTTTCTGAGGATGTATTTTCTTGACTATTGGAGATCCTCAGAACTTTGCTATCAACCCAAACCTAAGATTAGTGAAGACGGAGGGATGTCTTTTGTTGATGCATTTCTCTATCTTAGATTAACATTGTTTGGTAACTATTCTTACTCCTTAGATCATATTTCCACGTGGTCTTAGCATCTTTTTGTGCATTTGGAAGGAGAGTAGAGGGTATGAGGGAGAAGGAGAAGAGAGGGGAGAGTAGGGTTGTCCTTTCCTCTTGTTTGGATGTTTTAAAAATTAAGTTGGGGGGGGGGGGGATAGATATCCGCCTTTGTTTGAAGAAATGAAAAGACATCATATAAATTGACAGTCATACCTCTCTTTTTTATCCCCCTTTGTTTGAAGAAATGAAAAGACATCATATAAATTGACAATCATACCTCTCTTTTTTGTTCAATTTAATGAAATAGTTATAAATGGACAAAATAAAAATTTAATACAAGTGGAATCCCTCCCCTTCCAAACTCCCTCAACTTGGGGGAATTAAAAATGAGTGGTTTGGAGGGGTAAGAATGCCCCCAACTCTTTCCCCCTCCCTTTAAAAAACATCCAAGGTAAATTAAACCCCTTCATCTCCTTTCCCTCTATCCTTTCCTCCCCATCCATCCAAACATACTGTGTAATATACATTGTTGCTATGGAAACTGGAAACTTTAGCAGATTAAATTGGGCAGAATAAACTATTGATATTCCTGGGCCAAGATAGTCGGCAATGCCTCCTTATATTTTGGTTGGTCAATCTAATTTTATCACCGTACCAAACTAAAACAGTATAGAGTCGTAATTACATGCTTTCTTTCTTCAGAGAGCAGATGCTATTGTATTAATTGATTAATTTGATTTGCTTTGTGATTTATTTACCCACAATCAAATTTATATACTTTCTTGTTGCTTTTCTGTGATGCATGGGCTTTTGACAGTTGAGCGAAAAAGTTTACAAAGAGAAATGTGATGATATTGCTTAACTAAAAGTAATATCATCATGCATTCTTTGATGATGATATTGGATTTTGTTTTGGTGAATTTCTTCTGTCATTTCCATTTGAGCTGTTAGATGAATATTGATTATAATTAAATTCTTTGGTAATCTGGTTGTTTGATTATGCTTGATTACATTAGTGTTTTCCAAGGAATTGTGTTTGTGAACCAGCGTCTGTGGTTGTAAAGTTGTTTCTATATTCTTTTAGGGGATATTATTATTAAGGAAAATGAGTTTTATCTATTTACTTGGTTTAATGTTTATGTTTTTTGTCTTTTGTCTTTTTTTTTTTTTTTTTGGGTGTTGGGGAGGGGGGTCTTGGTTGTCTGGTAGGTGGGGTATAATTGTCAGCCCGAGGGAAACTATTATCTTTTTTTGACTTGTCAGACACATGCATGCGCGCACACACACACACACACATAAAATGATATGTAGTGGAAGTATGTTCTTGCAGAAGTTTTTCTTCTTTAATTTAAACTTAACAATGTTGTGATGGTTAGCATGGATCATTCAAACTGCTCAGATGGATCTCTATTCTTCTAAGATTTGTTAGCTACACATCACTGGCTCTTAAACTTTTCAATTGTATGGTGTAACTGTGGAATTTTAAAAAATAGCTCTATGTCAGGCTTTTGTGATCTCTTACTGTATGTTTCACTATTTGATTTTGGTTGTCTACTGGCTGTAAGTTTGTGTCTGTTATGATTATTATTATTATTATTATTTTGCCCCCTTGGGTACTGCTAGGATAGTTATTCACTTTCAAATTTGCCTATTTTTTTGGTTGTAGTTCTGGCAAGTGCCAGATTTTGCACTGGAGACAAGGTCACAAAGATGAATGTTGTCCTCCAATTGCCACCATACCGTTTGAAGAGGAAGGTGACTTTGATGGGAAATCAATATTGGAAAAACAGTCTGAAATTAATGGTAATAATTTTGGTATAGAAGAAGAAACTGAAATTTTTTCTGACGCTTCACTAATGATGGATGATGTTAATATTCTATGGTCTTCTGCAGATACCAAAGGACCACATTCTGGTTTCGCGTCTCCTAGTGCTTCATTGTCTGCTGGCTCCTCTCCATCTCGTGCTGGAAGTAAACGATCTATAGATTCCAGTCAGGTCATTAGGTCTGGCACTAATGATGAATTAGAGAAACCTCTTTCTGATGATGTTGCCACTGATATGGTTGGTACAACTGTTAGTTCTAATGAGATGGAACTAACTAAGGTGCTATCCACACGGTCTACTAATGTGGTAAATTATGTAGATAGTATTTCTTGTGCAAGTAAATCAAGTAAGAAGATATCTGGTCATATTGATGAAAGCGCTGACTTCAAATCACATTTTTCTAAGCCTGCTCCAGTTATAACTAATGATGTTAAGCCAAAAAATTTTGGCAATAGTAAGCCCACCACAGGATCCACTTCGGCTGGAAAATTAGCTGCAGATGCTTCTAAATTTAGGTGCTCACCATCGGGGTCGGATTCTGTAGCTGATGATGGGAAAGATGATTCTGAATTATTTAAGCGTAAAGAAGTGAAGTCTTTGTCTTCTAATGCTCCTAATGATCGTCCATCTTCAGCCATTGGAGGACAGTCAATTTCCCATCCCAAGTCTGCAAAAATTGAAGCTTATCATGCCTTACCTGCAAAAGTTGGTAGCATCCCAAGCTTGCCACAGAATGTTCGTAATGGCTTGAAAACATCTGTGCGAAAAGTTGTACAGCAGTTTAAAGCCTCCAAAGAGTCAAAGCCTAATCTTTTAGATCATGGCAACGAGATTGGTGGAAAGAACAATTGCAAGGTGGTTACAAAAATGATTTATTTATTCTTGATAGGATAATTGGTTTTTGCAAACAGTTTGGGAAATTTCCCTTAATCCAGTATATGGAAAGTCAAATGACTCCCCATGTATTTTAATTACATGACTCATTGAATCATTCAGGAAATCATATGATTATTAAATAGGTCATGTGATTAAAAGTAAACATGGATAATCATTTTGATCACCCCATGGTGGGACTCATGACTATCTGTCCTTTGATAGCTGCCTCAATATTTTCTGTGTTATTACTTGTATTGATTATTTTCCAAAAATTGGTTTTGTTTTGACAGATAGTCTTTCCATACGAACTTTTCACGAAACTTTACTGTGATGATAAGGTGGAACTACGTCCATTCGGCCTTACAAATTGTGGGAACAGGTAATAAACTTTACAGCTTTGGATTATAAGGCTGCTAAATTTATGTAGAAGAATAATATCTTTCTTGTATAATGTGTTATTATTATTATTGTTATTTTTTAAAATTCCATCCTATTTCCCCAATCACTTCATGTCTCCTTAATTTAAAATTTCATTGGTAAAAATAAATTACATGAAAAGAATACTGCGAGAATGACTCATGTGTCTGTAATATATGATGAACTAAGCTTATAATCTACTTCCTTATTATTGCCTTTAGGTTTCGTTTTGAAATCTTTATATAATTAACCATTTTATTTTTAATTTTATTGTATTGTTAGTATCATTTTAACAAAGGTCTACATTCTACTACCTTTTAGATATAGATAGTAGAGTTTAAACTGGAGAGATTGCCTATAAGGCAATGATAATACTTGGATACTCTCACCTACAACAGTACTGTTTTGTCTTTTGATGTCCTCATGTTCTCTCTTTTCTTTTTCTCCTTTTTTAAAATTCTCATCAATTTGCTTAGTAAGGTATATTACTTTCCTTGGGGAAATTTTTTATATAGCTCAGAGTTAAAATGGGTAAGAGGCAGGGGTGACTTTTATGTATCTCTAGGAGGCTGGGCATCTGGGAAGCACAGGTGTGGCTTTAGGGCCACTGCACCTGCACCTGACTTGCGTCGATGTGCTGATCTGCCACTTTTTTTTTTTTTTTTTTGGTTCTCAGATTGATTTGGGTTGATTCGCGCTGATTTGGGCCGATTTGGGCTGAAACTGGCCGAAATCCGCCGAAACTGGCTAAGAAACTACCTGAAACACATGTTAAAAAAATAAAAATAAAAATAAACTTGAGTTGATTTCTTATTTAGTTATTATCTTATTAAATATTTGTCAAATTATTTATAGGTTAAATAACTTAAATTGAAATTACTGAATTATTTGTAGTTATTATTGCACTTAAATTGGTATATGTTTACCATTATATGAAATTATATTTAATAATTTGTAAATAAAAATATATTTAATAATATATTAAAAAATGTATCCTGCTGCACCCGCACCTTACTTTTTCAAAAATTGCTGAGTCGCCGCACCGCCCCTGCACCCAAACCCGAATCTGCACCCATGCTTCCTAGCTGGGCATAAGCCTCAAAGCCTAAATTGTAATTATCATAATTTTGCCCAAAGCTATAGATAGTAAGTATGTTTTGGCTGTATGCTCCCTCTATACTTAGGTGACACCTTTCTTCTTTTTATAATATATTTTTTATTACTTATAAAAAAAAGGTAAGTATGTTATGGCTACAATTGAACAGCAGTTATATATACGTAAAGATACTAGCTAAAAAAAGGGGTAAAGAAGAGTTGTCATCTAATTACCCATATCCATATTCTCTCACTTCTGCTTCCGCTGCTAGTGCTGTTCTTTCTGCCTCTTCTCAGTGTGGAGTTTTATGCTGTCGTTTTCTATTCCATGCAATGTATAATAAGAACACAGAAACATCCTTTGCTTCTTTCTCTCTCTGAATATCTGTGCTGTTACTTCTGAAAGCATTTTATTTTTATTCATTAATACTTTTTCTAACTATAAACTTTTCTTTTTTGCAGCTGTTATGCTAATGCTGTGCTCCAATGCTTGGCATATACTCGGCCTCTTACTACTTATCTTCTTCAAGGGCTTCATTCTAAATCATGCAAGTTTCTCTTCATGATCTACTGTGGGCTTATGACTTGTTCAATTATTAGGACTTTGTAGTTATCAAAAAAAACTATTAGGATAATGTGCATAATGTCTCTCTCATTATACAATGTTTGTCTCTTTCCCAGGCCGAAAGAAGGGATGGTGTTTTATTTGTGAGTTTGAATGTCTAATTCAGAAGGCAAAAGAAGGCTATTCCCCGTTGTCTCCCATTGGGATACTATCCAAAATACATAAAATTGGAAGTCATCTTGGACATGGGAGGGAAGAAGATGCCCATGAATTTTTGAGGTTAGCCAAGTTAAAAACTTGACCAGTTGTATTTATAAATTTTAATGTGAGAGTCTATCTTTTTTTCCTTTTTTCTGCTCCTCAAATGCGTACCACATGATCAGTTACTAAGATGACAGGTATGCTGTTGATACAATGCAATCTGTCTGCCTTAAGGGAGCTGGGGCTGAGGGTCCAGTGGCACAAGAAACAACTTTAGTTGGCCTGACTTTTGGGGGTTACCTTCGATCTAAGGTTCTTCCTTATTTTGATATTTCACATAGGCTCATGCACTTAAATAATTGATTGTCTTCTTACTATAGTACAAGTCATTCTGGTGTTGGTAATAATTCCTGTTTTGAACTGCCATGACTGGGATTCTCAGATAAAGTGCATGAAGTGCTTTGCCAAATCTGAGCAATATGAGCGGATGATGGATCTTACTGTTGAGATAGATGGGGACATTGGAACTCTTGAAGAGGCTCTTGCTCAATTTACAGCTACTGAAATCTTGGACCGAGAGAACAAGTACTATTGCGGCAGGTTGGTTCATGTGCGCGCATTTGGATCAAATGCTCATAATGCTCACTTTTATTTTAACAAGAAAAGTCCTGTAGTGTCTTCTGCTCAGTTTATCTTTGTACTGATTATGCTTTCACACACTGATTAGAGTACTTATTTTTCCTGTAACAAGAGAACTCCTGTATTGCCTTATTTGCCTTGTTAGACCTTTTATCGCCATTCCCAACACCAATATTGTGGTCTGCAACTGTGGTTTATTTTCTCCCTTTTCTTTTGGTTTCTTCTTTGGTTGGAGGTTGAAGATGTTGGAGTGAGGAAGTTGGTTTTTTTTTGCTAGATGGTCAGGCACATTATTTTATTTTCTATGGCCAACACCTTTGTTTGAGTTTTTGTTTTCCAGGTAGTTTAGAAGCTTTTATGGAGACTTATAAAATGTTTTTATAGGATGCCAATGAGCTCTAGCTGAGATAACACCTCCTCACTTTGTAAGAGCAAGGTGGAGGGTTAGGTTGTTGGTTCAGACCTCATGTGATTGTTATCCTCTCTCTCTCTTTCTTTTTCTTTTTGGGGTGTGGGTGGGGTGGGGTAATTACACTGTTAGAACATCATATTAAGTTTTGAACTTGAGACCAATAACTAGAACAAACTGAGCCAAACTTGTTCGTTATGGTTTCTGTAATTTAATCTATGTCACACTTTTTAGCAATTGATTATGAGTTGTGAAGAGTGAAGCTTAGATTTATGTCAATAATTTGAACCATCTTTGTAACTTAGTTTTAAAATATTTTTTCTTTTCTCTATTTTCTGGTTGAATCCTCTGATTATGTGCATTAATTTTATTTATAAGTTTGATCATTTGACTTCTTTTTACTGGTTTAATCTAGATGTAAATCTTATGAGAGGGCCAAAAAGAAGTTGACAATATTGGAGGCGCCAAATATTTTAACGATTGTGTTGAAGCGATTTCGAGTAAGTTTGTGATTATTAATTTCTTTTTGGTACTTCATGCTATTTTTAGTTCTAATGTTTTTTCTTCAATCCCTTGCAGTCTGGTAACTTTGAGAAGTTAAACAAATCAATTCAGTTTCCTGAGGTCCTCAACATGGCCCCGTATATAAGTGGAATAAATGATAATTCTCCTTTGTACAGTCTTTATGCAGTAGTGGTTCATTTGGATATCATGGATGCTGCATATTCGGGTCACTATGTGTGTTATGTAAAGAATTTCAATGGGGAGTGGTTCAGGATAGATGATAGCACAGTAAGTTCTCTGTCTATTTTTAGTATCAATACATATATTATCAAGTTGGGTTCCTGACTTTTTCTTTTATATATGCTTCTTCTTTGAATCTCTCTCTTCTTTTGGGTTCGGCGAAATGAGGGACCTTAAGTTCTATTGAACCGAGGGGTTTTCAGAGCTTTCTGGATTTTAACTGCCAAAATCTGTTTGCATCTCAGATGAAAGAGGCAATCTATCATTATGTTCTGTATTGAAATCTTTGTTGCTGATGTTCATTCCATAACGTACGAATATGCTTACATTTTTCCATCTTGTGGATCATTCTTTTGGATGAGAACTTCATAGACAGTTGTGTCTGTGGGTAATTGTGTTTTTATGGGTGCTTTAGTTAATGCATGTATTCTTGATTATAATATCTAATGCTAGATGATGTTTAGAATGACTGGCTTGAGTTTCTTAATTTTAGACCGATTGGGCACCATTTTTTTATGTAGGTGGAACCTGTGGAATTGGAGAGGGTCTTGTTAGAGGGGGCGTACATGCTTCTCTACGCTAGGTAACATGTCTGTGGAGCACAACTTGAATATTTTTATTTTTTATTTTTCTTTCAGAATAGACATCATTTTCAAAATGTTACACTATTATTTTATTACTAGGCGCTATCCACGAGTGTGTAAAGGCAGAAGTTTAAAGACACAGTCGGTAACACATCAGAAGCCTGCGAGACACAACAATCAATCATTCCAACCAGACGATTGGAGAATCCATTCGATGCAAAGAATTTCTGCTATTGATTCATCGAGCGAGAGTTCCTCCCTTTTCAGCTGCTCAGACGCAAGCTCTTGCAGCACAGCAAGCATCAAAGACTCTGCCAGCACAGGAGACTTGTCTGATTACATATTTGGTGAAGTGGGACCCAGTTGGTATAACAACTATGGGCTCTCATCAGACTCGGTTCCATCTTCCTCCTATGAAGACTTCGATGCAGATCCAGAAGTGGACAATTACGATTGGAGGCAAGCATCCCGACGGAACGGCTTGAATGGGGATGGAAACTCTGCAATTTTGTATACTGACACAACTAGACACCGTAGAAAGTCTTGCAGCCAGTTAGGTTGTAGTAGTACTAGTAGGGACACTGACTTTGGGCAATTTGCCTTTGCTAACCCTTCTGTTGTAAATTCTGGTGTACCATTGAGAAGAGCAAGTGGTGATAGATCAGCTCAAACGTTTTATTGAGGTTTGAGTTGTGAGATGAAAGTAAGCGTTGTCATTTATGTTATTAAGGAAAAAAAAAATATCAATCATTAATTCTTAGCTCCCCATTCCCTGTTCTCCAAGTCTTTGATCTTTACTTTTTCTTTCTCTCTCTGTATATATATATTTACCTTTTTTTTTGGCTTGAATTTTTAATTTGTCAGGTCTCCTCTTACAAGAGAGGTGGGATAATTTACTTAAAAATATTTTTCTTGAATCATAACTTATCATATTAACAAATATCTACTGTGAAATTTTTTTTTTGAAAAATAGGATTAAGAATGAGAGGTATGTAATTATATATGGGAAAAAAGAAACAATACGGAAAAGATAGAGGGAAAAAGAATAAAAAAAATAAAAATTTGTGAAACTGGTGGGTCGTCAAGTAAGTCATTTTTGTAGCCGATAATAAATAATAATCAAACCCAAATACAAATACAAATACAAATACAAAGAAAAGAAGTGAGAAAACAGAAACAAATGCCACTACTATCAATTTCATCAATAACAGCACCCAGTTATTATTACCAGTACCAGAAGTTAAACCACCGTATCTCCGCCTCACTGGTGGCTCTGGTCGGAGCAAAGAGAGCGATGGTGACTGCGAGCAGTAGTAGCAAGGGTGCAGGTGCGTTCACGACCATCAAAGAGAGAGTAAGCTTCGAGAAGGAAATAAAGAAGAGCAAATTCATCGCCATCGCTGGCCCTATCTCCGACGAGCAATCCGCCTTCTCTTTCCTTTCCCAGGTTCTCCTTTCCTTTCCTTCCAACCCATTTTGACCAATTGCCCAGTTATAATAATAACAATAACATTACTTTACTGGTATGGTAATGGTATGCCGCGATTCCTATGTTGCTTCTTTTCTAATACTACCACCTTTGATTCATTTATGATGATGCTCTTTATTACTCATCTTTTTGAATGCTTCATAGAATAAGCTTGAATATTTTGATTGATTTTTAGGTCCGAGATCCTCGTGCTACTCACAACTGCTGGGCGTACAAGGTACTACATTATTTTATCATATGCAATTTACTTTGCTAATAATAATAAGCCTAATTGGGTTAAGCTTCTCAGAACAATAACAACAACGACAAACACGTCTTCGCTTCAAAAAAAAAAAAAAAAACTAAGCCTTTGTCTCAAATTTTTGGTGGTTGGCTATGGATCCTTAACAGTTTACCTTGTCTTGTTACCTTATAGTATTTTGTAGGAGGAAGGCAGTTTGATAGTGAAATCTTTTATTTTTCACTTTCACATGAGTGATCCCTCCTCACCCTGTGGGTTTATAAACTTGTTCGTGTTCTTTCTAGTGCAAACTTGTGGGGACCTTGATGAGGGTTTCAGCCCTCAACATTAGACTTATAGTTTTTATGTCCTCAGAATGAGTGTGGAAGCATCGTTCAAAGTCGGAAAAAATTGGGAGGAATAAGTTTAAGCTTTATTTGATAAGTTTCTATGGTCACATTTTTTTTTTTTGATAAATAAATAATACTTCATTGAATAAAAGAAAGATAATACAAGGAACCAAAGCACACAGGCAGTATGCTAAAGACAGCAGCAATAAAAACTACAATGCATGAAAATTACAATAATCAATCAAATCAACCAGAGAAACAAAAGTGAAAACACCTGAAGCATTTGTCCACTCAAATAAGGTGTGGAAAAAAGATAGCTTCAAGTCACGGGTTGATCTCTCACTTCCTTCAAAAGAATAAGCATTCCTTTCTCGCCAAATACCCTGCATAAGACAATGAGGGATCGTAGTCATAGCCCAGATTACCACAGATCTATGCCTGTTGAACTTACCAGGTATCTAGAAGTTCTTTAAACCCACTTGGCATCACCCACTGAACCCTGAATAATGAAAACACCATGTTCCACAACTCTCTAGCTATAGGGTAATGCATAAGTGAATGATCAATAGTCTCCCCATCTCTCCTGCACATGCAACACCAGTCAACCACAACAACTCTACGCCTCAAATTATCAGTAGTTAAAATCCTCCCCAAGGCAGCTGTCCAAAGGAAGAAACTAACCTTTGTTGGAAATTTACCAAACGGTTTTCCAAGGGAAAGAGAGTTGGGTAGTAGACTCCCTAACAATTTCCTATTCAGACCTTTGATTTTTCTGGAATCTAAACAGCATAGACTTCCATGCAGAAGATGATGGGAGTCCATTAAAGAAGGTCGTCTTTGACATGGTTTTCTCAATTTAGTTCCATGTTGTTCTCTTCTGCACCTCAGGTTGGAGATCAATATCGGTCTAATGATGATGGTGAACCGTCAGGTACAGCTGGCAAGCCAATACATTCTGCTATTCTTTCTTCCGAAATAGATAGAGTTATGGTGGTTGTGATCAGGTAAGCATTTCCATGACTTTTTCCCGAGTACATATTGTTATGTTGAGTTCTCATGTGTGGATTCTCAGCTTCAAATTAGTTGTGTTATATACAAAAGCTTAGGTTGGTTATATTTTGTTGCACATCTTGTTTTTGCTCCTTCAATTAAATACCAGGTATTTTGGAGGCATCAAACTAGGCACTGGAGGATTGGTCAGGGCCTATGGAGGAGTTACATCAGAGTGCCTAAGAAATGCCCCAACTTGTGTTGTGAAATCTAAGGTATTGGATTTCTTTTGGGGTTTTTTTGCGTCTTTACTTATGAGTTATGATTGCCGCTGCATGCTGTTCCACTTAATTAAAAAAGTATGTGAAGATAATTACATATATGTCATGGAAATTTGTTAGTTAATTTTGAGGCTATTTATCATTGGGAAAGGAAATTTCTTCAGATAAATAATTGGAATGAATATGATTGCAGGTTCCAATGGGTGTGGAGGTTCCATTTGATCTTTTGGGCATTCTATACCATCAGGTGATCTGAGATCATATTACTTAGTTTTCTATGCCGTCGCATGGTTTGAATTATGTATATGACAAAACTGATCTGGAAAGAAAAGGTTTCTCTTTGCTTCTTTTAAGGACATTTTTGGTTGCTATTGATCTTCATGATAAGTCTTTGTCAATGAAATAGTTATACCTTGAAAAAATGTTAGCAGAACATTTTGATAATATCTCTGTTACTCCAAGTTCTTTTGACTGCCCTCCTTCTTCTATCTCTTTTCTTATTTTACCATCTATTATGACCGGGATAATTGAAAGATAACTTAGTCGATTTGAGGTGACTAACTTCATGAACTTTAGAGGGAGAATATACTTTTTGGGTTATCTTCTGCTTGCTTCATTCATATTCCTCTACGTACATAAATACTAATGAGGAGATAGCCTTATCACAACCACCTCCCAAAACATAGGATCCAAATCCTATTTGAATTTAAATACAATGCAACTCCTGTTTAAATTTAAATACAATTTGAAATGAATGCAATGCTAATCCGCTAATCTCCTGCATGATTTTATTTGAATTCAACTTAAGAACTTTATTTTAACCTGAACCGATCCTTGTCTTGTGTTGTTTGAATTCTGGACATAACATTCACTGTTACAAACCATGTGATTATGAACTCTTAGAACGGAAGTTTTGCTAGATTACCTTCTCTAATATGAGCCACCATTATGATCACATTTTTCTTTCAAGCTTGTCTAACAAGGAGGACTGTTGACGTGGGTTCAATTTGTGGCTTGAATTGCCACTGAAGCCCACGAGGCCCATTGCTTGTAAGTCAGTCAAGTATGACCGAATACAACTAGGAATGTAAGTCCTAGTGTTGCCGACCTATGACATATATAAATATATATATATTAGGTTTGTGTTCTACGGAATAGAGAGATCAAGAATTCTATTAACCTAGTAAGTGCAGCCGCATAAGAGAAAATAGAGAAAAAAAGAGGCAGTCAGCTTCTATTCTTATTGTTTCTATGAGAGAGTGCTAGGGTGTAATTGGGATTTGGGTTTTTTGAGAGTGTTCTTGTGCACTATTGTATCTCCCTATTTTTATAGTGAAATTTCTCCGTCGTCGTTGTGGAGGTAGGCAGTTTGCCGAACCACGTAAATTGGTGAATTGATGTTGATAAAATTCTTTTGAGTTAAGGCATAAGTACATTTATGTACTTAAATCTGTTAAAAGGAACAGATGTAAAATGCTATGGTAAATGAAGTCCTTTATTATTATTTATTTATTTATTTTTTGTGGTAAGTATCAGATGCTTTTTTTTTGGTTGTTGATAAGTTATCAGATGCTTTTCCTTGGTGAAACCTTTTTTTTTTGGTATGGCAATATATGGCATAAATGGAGAGTAGAGACCTTGCATCTTTGAAAAGTTAAACTTAATGTTTGCGTACTCATATCTTGTGCTTGGTATTTACAGTTACAATCTTTTCAAATTGAAGACATCAAACAGGATTATGATACTGGTAAAGATGGCATCAGCATGGTCACTTTCAAAGTTGATTTTGACCGGGCTGAGAAGTTGGAGGAGGCTGTCAAAGCCAATTGTAGCCGAGATTTGGTGTTTTATAAACACTGAGAGACTTGGCCATGTCTTATATGTGGGTGCGGACATTGTGAACATTATTGAACCTGTCATCAAGGCAGCACTTTCAGGAGCTGGTATGTTCAACCCTTTTTCTCCTGCCTTGCTCCAATGATGTGCAAAATATGTCAGCAGATTTGCAGATAAGCCTGCCATTGGTTAATTTATTGTTTGAGGGAAATTCATAGAAGAAT
This sequence comes from Quercus lobata, assembly GCF_001633185.2. Lineage (NCBI taxonomy): Eukaryota > Viridiplantae > Streptophyta > Magnoliopsida > Fagales > Fagaceae > Quercus > Quercus lobata. The sequence continues at coordinate 24,016 of NW_022154716.1, forward strand.
TAATTACAGGTAGATGTTTAAGATAAATTTTGAATTATTCTTGAGAGGTGGTGGCGATCTGAAAATTTAAGAACTGTATATATGATCTTCATTTCATACAGATACCCTGTTTCTAATTTTACTGACGTTGTTGTAAATTTGTTTACTCTGTGCACTGTGCTGATCTTTATGCTGTTCAGCACATTGGTGCCTTCCTACATCTGTGAAAGGAATTATAAAGTAAAAAGAGAGCAGAGAAACCTCACTTTTAAGTTGATTTATGATTTGAATTAGTATTCTCTGTAACCTGAGATTGGTTGACCAATTTGTACTTCTTTATTTTTTTTCCTATGTCATTTTCAATGTGAGGAACGCTATATTTTGAATGTTTGTTTTAATATTATCTATTAGTAGCTTAATGTTTGATTTAATTAATGAATAATTTCCATAAAAAAAGCAAAGTGTAGCATGTTGGCTCATTGCATTGTAGGAAGGATAGAAGCATGATCCTGAGTTTGGTTGAATTTAGAGTTGGTTTTATAGTTTGTACTAAATAATGTCTCCCCCACCCCCATGATCATCTTCTGTGGCTACCATAGGTAATTACCATTATTTTTGATATCTTCGATTTTTTTTTTGGGGGGGGGGGGGGGGGTGTTGTGGGGAGGGGAGAACCCTCAGGGAGAAGGGGTGGGGGTCTTTGCTCATTTGTTTTGTTTAATTTTGTATTTTGTGGCCTTCATAATTTTAAGTTTGGGAAGTTAAAAAGTCAACATTTCGAGTAAAATAACCAACTTATCTAATATTTTGAGGACTAGATGACAATATCACAAGTGATTCGGTTATTTATTTTAGGTAGGGGGAAAGAGAAATACGACTCTTTACAATCTCTACCAAGTATACTTAGGCTAACTTGAGACATTCTAGATAGTAGCAACAAGCCAGGATCAAAGGACTCTGTATGGCTGCCACATTCAAGGGTCATTTATTTATTGTTGGAGGAAAGGCAGAACCGTAGCATCAAAAGGGCTAGTTTTCAGTTTGATGGGGGTGTGATGAGGCATGAATAATCGGTGGTTCAGATCAACCTCTGCCAATTTTTTTTTAGTCTTATGGAGGAGATTGAAGCACCATTGGCAAAATTGTTTTTGATGGAATGGAGGGGATTTGAGGCATGTTTGGCAAAGATGGACTAGCAGAAAGTGGGTGTTGGTTGCTTGGAAGTGGCAGCCATGTGGACTTTGGTGGAGTTGATTCTAATTGAATTGGGATCATAGGTATGTGGTTGATTTTTCTTTTTTTTGCTTACATCAGGTCGGGTAGGGGGGATTTGAACACATACTATTATCCTTGGGAGAATTGGGTAATGCCATTGAGGTACAATATTCTTGGTGGATATGTGGTAGGTTAGCAACTGAGTCAATGTGTATTTAGGCACTGTTGGCCGGGGCAGGAGTTGGTTGCTTGGTAAAAGTGACTTTGGATGAGTTGGGTGTGTTGGGAACGGGATGGCAGGCAATTGTGGCAATGTAGTTTTTACCTGTGTTTGCTAAGAGGGTATTTGGGATGAGAGCTTGGCAATAGTGGCATCTTGGGGCTTTGGTAGAGAATATTGAGTCAGCATCCCTGGCAAAGGAAGAAACTGTAGCCGGGGAGGCGAAGTGGCCTTGGGCAGAGATAGTATTGTCTGACGTATCAGTGCTGTGGTCGTGTCCAAAAGTTTTTCAAGCTGTTTAGGCTCGTATTAGTGCTTGAGAATGGCAATGCTAAAACAATAAATCTATGACCACAACCCATCTCACACCTATTTTCACACCATTTCCACGTGTCATTACATCATCACTTTTGACCCCAAAAAACACCTTTAATAATTAGTACCTCATATTTTCTTTTCTTTTTTTCCCCTCTAACCTGACCGGACTCTCTCTCTCTCTCTGATGATGATGAATAAATGTTAGTGAATGGGAGAAGAATGAGATGGGTTCCGTGACCCATTAGAGAACCCATCTCATTCTTCTCCCATTCACTAACATTTATTCTTCATCATCACACACAGAGAGAGAGAGAGAGAGAGAGAGAGAGAGAGAGGCCCCTTTGGGGACGCATCCATAAAATATTAAATTTAGATAGGACCATAACTGTAACAAATTACAAACCATAGGATCGTTTTTCCATCACTAAGATCGACAATAGAACAGCCTTTTGCAAGCTGATACGACTAACTAAAAAACAATAGAAGAGCCTTTTACAATTTGGTACAAGTAAAGAATGCATGAATCATGATGCATGAAAAATGAAGCCCTGTAAGACTAACAAATATATATGGACTTGCTAGTGTCTAGCCTGTAAACAAACTCAAATAAGAACCATGCAGGTTCTATTATTTACGAAGACTCCAAGGCATTGAACCATTAAAAAAAAAGGCTAGGCGAAAGATGAATATAAATGTTACGGGTCCAGCATTAGTGGCTCAATTTGAAGGGGGTGTAAAGAGGGAAAAAAGTGTTGGGATAGTGGTTGGGGTGGGCATTGGAGTAGATGGGAGCGGAGGTAATGTTGCCTAGGAAACCGTTGGGATGGTAGGCAAAGATGAAACTTGTGCACTTGGTAATGGTGGCAATGTGAACTAGGGGACATTTGGTTGGTTGGCAGTGTTGGTAACGGATCGGCAGATAATAATAGCAATGTGGCTTTTGGCAGATATGAAAATTGGGTGCTAGGCAATGGTGGCAATGTGGGATTTGGCAGAGTTGGCGTGGTAGGCAACGTGGCTTTATGTAGTGTTGGTATTGTCGGTAACGGAGGCAATGTTGCCTTGGGCAGAGAAAATTGTAGGCAGTGGCATTGTTGCGGGTGGAGCAGCTGGTGTGCCCAAAAGGTGACGAGCTGCTAGACTTATATTGGTGCTTGAGAGTGACAATGCTATCATTAAAGTGTTAGTATATGAGTTGTGCTTGTGTTTAGTGGCTAGTTCCACTGGACACGTTGAGATGCGGACACATGTCCGTATCTTAGCGTGTCCAGTTATGTGTCCGTATCTTAGCGTGTCCAGTGGAACTGATCACTGGATAGAAGTCTTTCCCTTAGTATATAATAGTAACATGTCCGTATCTTAGCGTGTCCAGTGGAACTGATCACTGGATAGAAGCCTTTCCCTTAGTATATAATAGTAATAGGTGATCACACCATAATATGATGCATCTTCACCTATATAATAACACCCACTTGGTGGATAGTGTTGCTTCACCAACCAATAGCATAATTAATTAAGCGTTAGAGTTAGTTATTTACAGAAATAGTGTGTTCTTTAGATAAGATGCAACTCTTGGTAAATAGACACATTTCTTCCCTAGAGACACGAGGATTCTATAAATACTAAGATTCCTCGTTCATGGGTGATCCCTTACCATACACAATAAGGAACTAACACAGAGGTGGGAGGAAACAATGATTAGAAAATCCCAGGGATTGATAGAAGTTTTTCGGATCTGGTTCGCTTGAAGAGTTGGGCCTATTGGGTAGATGTTTTTCTTATTGAAGAAACCATTCCATAGGAGTATTTACAGTGGGTAAAGTGTTGAACAATCATGAGGATCTGAGTAGCCAATACGTGTTTAATGGGATGTGGTTGGAGGAATTGTGAACAAGCTTTATTTAGAAAAAGGTAATAACTAGTTGCTAGTGCGCACACATTATTGCACACAAAGTACATGAACATAAGTTCCTTTTTTTTGTTATATATTTTGTGTGCAATATTAGGTGTGAAATAAACACCACTCTTTAGTAAAACATACATGGAAACAAACCTATTTCATTATGACTTATGGTATAAAATTTTTATTTATTTATATTTTTTTGAGATAGACATTTCTTGTGGATTGTGGTTACAGTGTTGCACCAATGATCAAATATTACTTCTACGGGAAATTGCTCTTTGCATTCAAATTGATAAAAATTGAATGCTTCTACAGTTCACAACACATTTTCATGTTTGCTATGATGTTATCAACTAGTCATTTATCCATCCCCATTAATATCTTCCTCGTCATCATCACATGGACCAATATTGCGTTAAAATGGGAGGTTTTACACCCTAATTATTCGTTTTAGTTTAATTTAAGTGGTTTATGCAACCATTCCTTATCTTGAGTTTCCTTTTGAGCCAGAAGAAGCGGTTTGATAAGATAGTATATGCTAAGAGAAGCTCCACACTAACAAAGAAATTGTATACATAATCATTTAGGCAAATCATAAGAATGACACTCAAAAGATAATGAGTCTGGAATAATGGAAAATAAAACATCATAATCTCTGATACAAGCAAATACACATGAACCTACTCATGCAGGTAAAATCACTCGAATAAAAAATTAAATGCATGCATTGAAAAAATGCTTCAAGCTAGTAATACAAAGAACCATCCCAAGATGAATGGAAAAGTGGGGCATGTCAAGGACTAGTGGTTCTCATTGAAGGGAAGTGGGAGAAGAAGGTTGGAGTTGTCATCGGAGGGTGTCAACTCGGGAATTGTGGGGATGGCTGGGAATTTTGGAATTGGCAAAAGATGGTATCTGGGTGCTTGGCAATTGTGGCAATGTGGTTTGATCAGGTAGTGTCATTGGCAATGTGGGCTTTGGCAGAGTTGGTTGAGTTTGCAGAGTTGGCAATGCTGGTGTGTCCAAAATGTGGCGCGCTGCAAGGCTTGTGGTTGCTAGTGATCATGCTAGGACCAAAGACAGGAGGAAACAATAATTAGAAAACGCCATGGTTTGATGAAAATTTCTCAAACTTAGGGAAGCAATATAGAAAGAGAGTGAGAGATAGGAAAATGAGATTTCTATATTTTCATTCTACAATGGTATTTATAGCTTTGAATCAAACATATTGTTAGTTCAATAAATAACAAAAGAAAATGTTAACAAGTACCGTATGGTGCTTATTAAGATTTTTCTATATGGGTCTCACTTAGAAAAAAGAAAAAAAACTATCTAAAAAACTGTCAAAAAAGATAAAAAACTATCAAAAACTGCCCAAAAAAACTGTTGTTACTGCCAAAAGCTACCAAAAAAATTGTTGTTAACGGATATTTTGCGGTGCCGTTAACACAACCCAATGACAAATTGGGATGGGTTAGGAGACTAATTCCTGTAAAAAAAAGCCCCAGATTCGAGGGCGGAGACACGTGTCGAGAGGGCGATGGATGTGATTTTGCGGGCCACATCGAGCTGTTCGAAAGGATCGGAGGGCAGAATTTGCAAGACCTCCCCGGGAAGATCGTAGTTTGAGGAGGAGGAGCCACGCCCACCAACATCCGACTCATTCGCTAACATTTTCCAAATTCCAACTTTTGTTTTTGTTTATTCTAATTTTTTTTTTTTTGGGATTTTTTTTTTTAATTTTTAAATTTGGGACTGTGATGAGGTACAGTATTATATAATAATAAATGTTATTATATAGTACTGTGTATTGGTAGGAACATTTTGTTTGTTTTTTTAATGTGATGGACATGGTGGGAGAATAATATGTGTGGTTTTTTTTTTTTTTTTGAAATATAATATGTGTGGTTTTGGAAAAGGTTTGTGATTTCTGAATGGATAGGACATGGACACAAGAGACAAAACAGCACCAGTGGTGTGGAAATGACTTGCAATCCTCTTTTCTTGTCTTCTTTGAACTTCTTGTTGTTGGGTTAATTATATTAAAATTTATAAAACTTATATTAAATTTTTTTTTTAATAGGTGGTGAACCTACTACTAAAAATTACTTTTTTTATTTACCATAAAAAATATTGTGAGAATATTCAACTGCTTTAATTGGAATCGTGCCATCAACAAAATATATATATATATATATATATATATGTATGTGTCATCTAAATTTTGTTTATAAATCAATTTGAAAACCATTGAAAAAAAATTGTCAAAAAGTGCGTTCTATTTCTAATTCTATAAATATATAAAACATATACTATAAGTGTAAATGAATGAGTTAAGTAATCTTTTTGGGATTAACACTTTGTTATTGTTAATTTATGTAACTTTAAAGAAAGATCTTTTTTTTTTTTTTAAATTGTTAAGAAATTTAGACTCCGGTTGATAAAATTAATAAGTTTTAAACTCAAGTTGTTAATTAGATTTATTATGAATAAATCTTGTTAAAACAAACTAACATCAATATCATGCATAACGGAATAGTAAATAAGACAATATATGATGACTCAGGAAAACCAATGAAACAAACTAATTTCACAGTAAAAAACCTGAGGAAAAACCTTCCCAAAAAGCAATTGTAAAGAGAAGTTTCAGATCTAGTACAAAATCTTTATCCCTAGACTCTACAATCCTCGTAGATAAACTTACAATAGAAACCTTCTACCACTTCAAAACCTCTAAACTCTTCAATATATAAATACCATCCTTTTGCACAAATCCTAGTACGTAACTAATCAATGATGCACGGCTCCTAGTACGTGACTAACTTTAGCAACTTGAAGATGTTGTTGGCTGCAAAGTTATTCACTTCATCAACAATAAAGATCAAGAAGCACTTTGTTACAAAACTCTAAGGCGCAAAGAAGCAGTAGCTTCTTTCAAAGAGAATAAGGCACTCAATCACTTTTTGCATGTGTTCTCCTTATATTCTCTTATGTGACAGCCTCTATAATAAGCCTTATAGATGTTTAGGATTGTGAGAAAAGAAACCCTATACAAATACATAAGCATGGGTCAAAAATCAGATTTGGAAATTCTGATTTTGTAGATCTCCATAGATATTTCTGTCGAGCAGCTATTGAGACCTCGATAGATATATCTAAGACTGAGCAAAGGATCCGGCCCACCTGAAAACCTGACTGACCGACCCGACCTGATAGGTTTTGGGCGGATCTGAGAATATTTGGGTCAGGTTTCTGGTGTTAATTTAGGGTTATTTTCGGGTTCAAGTCGATGTCGAGTTGGTGTCAGGTCATATAAATACGTTACTTCCGAAAAATACACAACACAGAGTCTTAATACAGATGAATGAGTCGGTGTGTTTAATTTTCCTCCCCTTTTTAGACAGATGAATGACATCTGGCACACCAACCATCCAAAGGTAAAAAAAAAGCCCACGTCTCTCTCTCAATTTGTGCATTGCTTTCCCTTTTCTTTTTCTATCTCTTTCTACGGGGTCCGCCTCCCCTCCAGTTTATATACGCTCTTTCTGCATTGCGCGATTGATCTCTCCAAATTGCATAATGCCAATGGATCCACCTATTACCAATCTGAGGCTACGTAAGAATTTATGTTCATCGATTAGGTTTTTATTTTATTTCATGTAATTGGATTTGTTTTTTTCTTTTTTGTTTCAAGTCGCCTAACCCTAATTCCTCTTTCTCATCTCATCTCATCCGGTGTTGTAGTAATTTATACTATAATTGGAGTTAGTCTTGCGGGTCCAGTGTCTGCGTGGCTTCAAGGAGAAAGGCAAGTGTTACTGGGTTTTTGAATATATATATATATATATTGAAATTTTGTTGGCGATGATGCTAATCCGTGTTACATCTTTGGTGGTCGTTCAGGTTGTTTTCTTGGGGAGGATCTTCTGAAGAAACATATCCCGAGTATGTCTGTTTAAACCCAATATTTGTGCATAATATCATTGCTGACAATTTCAAAACCCTTTAGCTACTTGATCTTATCGGTACTATGCTTCAAATATACATTTGAACACGGGCTCTACTTATGTGGGTAGACATGAATTCGAGATAATTTTATGCATTTTGTTGTTGAGATAATTTGTCTCTCTCTCTCTTACAGATGTTTATCAAGTTTTATTTTAATCTGTACTAGTTTTAGATCTTGTGATGCCTCATGGGATAATTATTAGCTACATTAAATAAGTGATGTGGATGGAGGGACCATATTGACCTCAATTTAGATGATTGAGGGTTAAATTGATCTAATAGAATACCCGTCGGGATGCTCCCTATTGATGGGAGGCTAGGGACTTAGACATGGATTCTAGGGATGTGCAGTCAACACACCGACCCACCAAAACAGACCCAACCCAATGGGTTGTATTGATTTTTGTGGACCGGTGGGTAGGGTAGGGTCGGATTGGATTTTTTTATTTATTATTATTTTACATTTGGGTTGTGTCTGGTTAGGGTCAGCATATTCACCAACCTGTCTAACCTCACCCAACCTGAATATATTCAATATGTTTTAAATTAGATATTTTAATTATTAGTTTTACCCTATTGCCCTCAAGGGATCTGAAATACTAAAACATACTCTCATATCATTTCTCATTCTCCTCGCTACCTGCTGCCACTCTCCTTTTCTCTCACCCTTTTTCATTGTCTCTCTCTCGCCAGTATATTGACCAGAGTGATTTGGTTGCTTTGAATCTTTATAAGATGGGAGCAAACTCTCTAGCAATGTTAAGAGAATATTGTTTCAGACCCCGTTTTGGTTTGTCCAGTAGAATGAAATATTTCGGTACCAGCCAATTTCGGCGTACCGTTTCAGGGTGTTTTGGGGTTCCTAAAAAATAATTTATATATATTCTTGTAGAGCATAAAATTGTCAATTCAAATAAATAAATAACTTAATGTCAAATAATACAAATCATTTAGTCTTAACTCTTAGGTCTTAAACATCAATATTTTTTTGATAGGTAATCAGAAATCTTATATTAAAGAAGGAAAAAAATAAATGAGAAGTACAAGATGTTCATGATAATGAACAGCAACACAACACAATAAGAAGATTTACAGGTCAATAGCTAAATATCAAATAATACAAAACATTTAGTCTTAACTCTTAAGTCTTAAACCTCAATATAACATCAAACAGTAATAAGATTTATAACAAGTCATTTCTCATTACATAAGTCCATAATAACTAATAAGCCAACAAAGTTTATAACATAATATTACTCCTCCTCCTCATCATCATCCATGAGAAAAGGATCAAATTCATCATCAAAAGAACTCCCACAAAAACTACCAGGACCCATTGGAAGATTTGTCAAGCCATGTTCATTGTTGTTGTCGTCATCATCATCAACGTCATCAACATCAATAGTTTCAAGTTCAGCATCCTCTTCCACATTCACTATTTCATCTGGATTAAGAAGTGCAGGTTCTTCAGCCACCCAATCTCCCATCAAGTCAATGTTATCCAAGCTTATAGGATCCAATGCATACTTATTCCTTTGAATGTTCCTACCAATGGGAATATCAAACATTAGTAACATTTTACAATTATTTGAAAGTACATTTCATTTGCATATGAGTAACAATAATAAATTTACCTTTCTCAAAGCCTCAAATTATAATGGACAAAGACCAAATCATTTACATGTTTATGTTCCAATCTATTTCTCTTCTTTGTGTGAACTTATTCAAATGTGCTGCAACTTTTTTTTTTTTTTAAAATAGGTAAGAAACATGTATATTCAATAAACTGCTAAATGCAAAGAAGCACTAGCATATCAAACATACAAGAAAAGAATGAAAAGCACGAACATAAAAGAAGAAAAACACTAAGAACAAAGAAGAAGAGAGCTTAGGAATAAAGGAAGAGAATCACTAGATGTGAGCCCCCAAGCCCTAGCCCAATCAAAAAGGGAACCAGAAAAGAGAGCGAGCAATTGGTCTTCGGATCTATCTAAATCCTCAAATGTCCGCCGATTGCGTTCCCTCCAAATACACCACGTCAAACACAATGGAACTAAATTCCAAATGTGAGATGAATGTTTTCCCAACCAATTCCACCAGCCAAAAAGATCTGACATCGTACCAAAGGGGACCCATCAAATCTCACAGGTTCTATAGACAAAGCACCACAGTCGATAAGCCTTTCCACAATGTATCAACAAGTAATCCGCTGTCTCCCCACAACAACGACAAATAATACACCCACGCCATACCCCCTGCCTCCAAAAGAATTGGGAAATGATTCGAAATAGGTCGTGGTAGAATCCGTTGGATCACATCTAGAAAGTGTTGCTTCCAATCATGTGACACTAGAGCTCTATCAATCCTAGACATGGATGGCTGGTTAGTACCACTAGACCATATATAACTCCCTTCCTCCAAAGGCAAGTCTATCAAGTTTAGGTCCTCGATAAATTCAGAAAACTTTTCCATAGCTAAAGTAAGCCGAGATCCACCCCTCCGTTCACTAGGAAAGCGAACAACATTAAAATCCCCAAAACAGCACCAGGGAACATTCGAGCACTGCTGAATACCAACCAACTCATCTCACAAATAACCCCTCATATTGTTGTCATTTGGGCCATACACCCATGAACATGCCCAAATAAAACCATCCTCCACCCCTTTCCATTGAACGGACACCGAGAATGAACCGACCAGAACCTCTAACTTTTCTAAAACCCTTCTATCCCACATAATCAAGACTCCCCCAGCCGTCTAATCAGCATCTAGGACTGCCCAATCCACATATGGACAACTCCACAAACTGCAAACCATTTGTCTATTCATGCCAACAAGCTTTGTTTCTTGAATAACATCACACTTCCACTCCCATAATAAATTTCTAACTACCAAACGTTTCTAGGAGTCGTTCAATCCTCTAACATTCCAAGAAATCATCTTCAACTTCATTAATACTTTTAATCCCCACTGCTTCTTCTACTACACAACCAACACCCTATCACCCATCATAATTAACCGAGGAAATTAAATTCCTCAATTCTCTTTTCCCTTTACCCGTTGAGGAGGCTGCCTTTTGGTTAACCGTTGCTTTCTTCCGTCGTTCGATAACTACCTCCATCTCCCTTTCTAGCCTTTGAGGATGGTCAATGCACAACCTCTCATGATGGTTCATAGAAAGCCCAACCACTTTACTAAAACCTAAGATCCTATGCTTCACCCAACTTGAGACATCCAGCCTACTACCTAGACCCAACACCTCAGTATCCTTGTGCATTTCCATCGATAGGTTTAGCCTCAGAGGAGCAATAGTGGATAGCGGATTACAATCTGTCAAACTCTCCTCCTTACCCAAACAAGCTACTTCTAAGATAGCCCCTCCCTCCTCCATCGAGACCCCTAAGTCAGATATGCCAAAAACTGACTTTGATTCGATCAACTCTAAATTGGGCTTAACAGTCTCAGTAACAACTATCTGCCTGGTGCACTTGTCATCCACCCCCTGAGACATGCACTCTACTCCCACTTCCAGCTTTATCCACACCATATACACCATAATCCACCAACCTAGCAGCCATCATTCTATGAAGGGCTGCTGCCAAGAAAATACCCATAGAAATTGGCGTAGCTACCCTATCGACCTTACCCTGAGACATTACAAAGTCATTGGAGCTGACCCCAGCACTATCCAACACCATCCGAGTCACTGTGTGTCCATCGGAGCTAAACCCATCAGAGGAACTACAACCAATCTCCATCAGAGCCACCCCAAGGCAAATAGAACCATTCCCAGCCACCATCTGAGGCACCACGAGACTGTTGGAGATGAACCCATCCAAGAAGCTACAAACAGCCTTTGTTCGACCCACCGTGAGGCTATCGAAGCTGGTCCCAGACACACAATTGCTCTAAACAACCATCGAAGACTCTGCCTGACGATCTGCCACCTTTTCAGTAAGCATTGGGGTCTTGGGTTCATCCGAGGAAGCTTTTGCCGTTGTCACAGATGACTCGCCCATTACACGAGAGCTTGGGCTTGAGAAATTTGCTTCGGTCAGCTGAGTAGATCCCAAATCAGGTTGGGCCAGCTTGGATTTCAAACTTAAGCCCACAGTTGGCATTTTATTACTTTTTTCCTGTGAAGCCCACTCAAAATCAGAGCCCACCACAGGAAGTAAGTGAACCTGTGATCCACTAGAGGGACCCACCACGTGCTCCCTCTGACTGACCCACTTGGAATTCCTCAAACCACCTTTAAACACCACAGGATTTGTATGAACTCGTGACCCTCTTGGAGGGCCCACCACATGCTCCCTCTGATTCCTTTTCACCCAAATAGAACTCCTCAAACCACCTTTATAAGAATTCCATACCACATTCCTTTTAACTTCCTCATTCACCTCTACAATCAAGCCTACTGCTGTCCAGTCAGAATTCCTCAAATCACGTTTTTTTCCATAACCATGTTCATTCCAATATGATTTGAATTTCAACAGAGATCTCCTATTATTTCCTACCGGATTTGTCTCTCCAAAATTAGATTCCTCATTAATGCTCTGAGAATCCACATCTCTACCTCCTAGATACGTCGGACTTGGTATTCTCACCGGTGTACTGCTCAACCTCCTCTATTAAAAAATTGGGTACTGCTTCCCATGCACTGTATCAGCATATGTTTTGAATGGTTGAACCCCTAAGTTAACCTTATGAAGCTGAGCTGCAAAAACAGACCCACCATACACATAGTTCTCAGGTTCCAACATTTTCCTTAACTCTAACCCAAAAACCCTCCATCCATTTTTTGCTCTGCCTTCTGGTATAATAATGGACCTCCTAGGCCCACCAGCTTTAAATTCAGACAAAAGTAAGAACAGGCCAACAGAGTTGGAGCTCCGTTGGAGGGTGTAGACTAAATCACCTTCCTTGACCTTATAAAAATTCTTTAGGTTGGTCCCGACGGCAAACTGTTCTATACTCTTCATCAGCCAATGTGCCACGGTCTTACCCATGAAGACCGACTTCATGAGGTACCTACAACACTCAAAGATCCTTAAAGAAAAATACCGTCCCCCTTCCTCTACCACCAGTTGAAAAACTTCGGATTCAATACAAAAGCTGCAAACACCACCCATAATGGCTACCAACACTCAGACCCAAACACTCAACACACTAAAAAATTGAAAAGCTCAGGTAAGTTCATCAAGTGTCAAAAATGTCTGAATCATTCAAACTGTGCTGCAACTTCTCTCACAACTAGTTGCACTACAACATTAACTTAGCACACGAATGGCAAATGATTGTAAATTTGGAGCTCCAAGTCCAAATTGCTCCCACCATGAAACTACAATAACAAGTAAAATGTAAAATGAGCATTGCCCATGTAAAAATGAAATAACAACTATAAAGGATAAATAGACATATTTAAAGGAAATACTTTTAAATTATTAATGTTTACCTGGATTTAGTCTCTCTCATTGGCAGATTGCTAGTGATGTGCCAAAGTCACCCATTGACTTTTTGTACTCATCAAGTTGTGAACTTATTTTGTCTTGAATGTCAGGATCAGGAATCAACCTCATTAGAGTGCTTAGCAACCCTTTTTGAGCTTCATTTTGCCTTTTAGACGAAGGGCTAAAGTAAATTGTAGGGTTAAGAAAGCAACATGCTGCATGCAAAGGACTATGAAGTTGTTTGTCCCATCTAGCATCAATAACTCTAATATAATGTCCATACAAATAAACTTTGTTCTTCAACCTTCTTTTTTTTTTTTTTTTTCCTCTTTTGCTTTGTCCATTGCTTCATACAAGTATCCCATAGCAGGTTTTTCATCCCCATCAACATGATGAAGTACTCTGGCTAATGGCTCGCTAACTTTCACTATCACAAGTGAACATTTGTCTAAGCTCTTTTTTGAACCTTAGCATGCTCTGTAGACTTAAGAAGTTAGTGGCAAACCTTGTAATTGCAGGATGACATAACTCTCTTCCATTTGTAAAATCTTGCTTCATCAAGTCTAAACAACTCCATGGTTGGAAATGAACTTTGTTATCTTTTTTGCCTTCTTAATTGCTTCATCAACAAGAGGGAACCACTTAGGATTAGCAATATTCTCCAACATCAAGTCTATGCAATGAGCTGCACAAGGAGACCAAAATAAAGTACCATACTTCTGCTGTAAATTTTTTTTTCAGCTTTTTTATAGGCAGAAGCATTATCTGTAATCAATTGCACAATATATTCCACACCAATTTCTTGAACAACAGAATCAAATATATTGAACAACGTTTCAGCATCCTTTGTAAGGCCTGAAGTATATTTTAAGAACATGGCACCCCTTGGCCAATACACCAAAAAATTCATTATTGGTTGTTGTTTTTGATTTGTCCACCCATCAGACATCACTGAACCGTCATATACTTTTCAATCATTTTTTATATCTAACAAAAAATCATTAACTTCATGCACAGCATTTTTCAAAAGGGGTCCCTTTAACTCATAAAAAGAAGGCCCCTTAAATCCTGGCCCAACAGCAGCAATGGAATCTATCATAGGTTGATAATGGGGTGACTGAGCTGCATAAAAGGGTACATCAGAATGATACCATCATCTTGCCACATTCATTTTTGCATTATCAACCTCCAGTAAATTGAATTTGAAGGTCTAGGGTAGTTTGAATGAAAGCTAAAACACATATTTTTAAAATGGAATTGGTCCTCATATCAATTGGATTTAGTACTATGAATTGTATAACTAGACAAAGGTGAAATAAAGAATATAGGACTAATGACACCACATGTAAACTAGGATTGGATACTTTCAATTTCAAAGTGAAATGGAGAATGTCTATTTAATTGTGATGATTCAAATTTGAATCAATTTATGGTCAAGATTTTGCCAAAATCGAGACCCTTGATTTATTCAACTTTGAATCATGGGCTTTTAATGGACACTCTCCATTTCACTTTATATGGAGAGAATCAAAATCTTGTAAACTTAGGGGAGCTAATTTGTATTTTAGTCTCTTTTATTTATGTGGTGGTTTTGTATTTGTGCATTTGCATGTGTGTTGACGTGAAACCTCACCAAGGTTGGGCCCTTTGGACCCATCCTATATTTAGGTTTTTAATATCCAATTAATTGCTAATCAATACAATCATGCCCAAGTATGTTATCCTAACAATGTTGCACACTTTGTTAAGCTTATTTATGTTGCAAGAAGGATACATGTTTATGGAACTGACATTTGTTTATGCCTATTGGGTTTTTGATATTGTATGACTTTTATTATAAGATTTTGCATTGACACGGTTTTCCTTTCTGACATCTTGGTATTTATTCAGAATCAATCTGAATAAATATTGTTGTTTCAATATTATTTCCATTCTAATGAATACATTTTTTAATAGTGCGACTATTCGGCAACTTATACGTCTGGAAGGAAAGGCAGCAAAATCTATGACATTGGGGAAATTGGCTAGGTACCTTAGGTAAGTCTTACGATTTAAACAAATCTGTTACACACATGTATTGAAAGACATCATAGTAACTTTATACTTGATCCTTTTAAACCTAACTTTGTTGTGCTTGTTGGTTTGTAGAAATTTTTCTTTGAACGTAAATTCGGTTACCTTTTTATTAGGTTTGCTGGTTCATGAAATTATTTGGATTTTTGTGAAGATGCAAACTTGTGGACTAGAAAGTGAAATCATAGTCTTTTTTTTTTAATATATAAAAATTCTTAATGATTTCCCAATTTGCTTATTGCTTAGTGCCTATGGAGGTATATGGAGCGAATTGGCTGAATCGAAGAAAGATTGATGTGGCATCAGAATATTAATATTCCTCACTTCTCACCCAACTATTTACTACTAATCCGCATGATGTGTAGTGCACATTGAAATATTTTGTTTAATTTTATATTATGTTTTGTGTATAATACTTATCATGTGCAATATTTGGGGATTTGACTTTAATTATATTACTTGCGATGCTATTAGGAAGAGGGGATAATCAATAGTATGAAATATTTGCTTGATTTTTTTAAATTTTTTTTTGCTTGTGGGTTAGCGCTTTTGGAGGTATATGGAGTGAGTTGGCTGAATTGAAGAAAGATTGATGAGGAATCAAAATAGTCATATTCCTCACTTCTCACCCAAGTACTAACTACTAATCTGCATGATGTGTAGGGCATGTTGAAATATTTTGTTTAATTTTATGTGTAATGTTTGGGGATTCAAATTTAATTATATTTGATCTTTGGGGGGGATTTTTGAACCTTGGATGGCTCTAGTGGAATGGCATTTGCCTGTTATCTTTGATATTTTAGATTTACTTGTGTTTTAATTGTTGCCAAATAAAACTCAATTTTAGCAAGATTGTCATATTTCAAAAATTGTATATAAATCTTATAAAAATAATCAGTAAAATTATTTTACAATGATAATTAATTATTGCATTACTTAAAATAACTAATGAAATGCGTTCAAGTTGTATCTGTTAAAACTTATGAGTTGCACCTTTTTACACTTTTAAATGTGAGAAAAAAAAGAAATTGCATGTCATCAATTCTCTCTACGCGCTAGTCTCCATCGTCTTCTCTCTCTAAACTAAAACAAAAGAAAAATGATCCCATCTTCACAGTCATGAGTTTTAAATCACATTCCCATTTTTGGTAGAGGCTCCAAGTTTAGTGTTTGGTCGGCCATTTTTCAACAAACACACTTTTTTGATATTAAGCAACAAACACACCTCGGTTATGAGAGAAGATGAGATAGTTTCAATGGTTCAAATTTTGGATCTCGTTAGTCCCAAACGCTAAAACCATCGTGATTGTTGTAGGAGTAATTTGTGATTCAAACCTTGTGTTACAATTGTGCTTGTGTGCATAAGAAAACAAACACAACAAGTTTAGACACATTGACAAGTTGCTATAGACAAGTAAATAAGTCATATTAGAGATAGTACAAAGTTTAGCTACAAAACTGATTGTAGCTTAAGGTTACAATTTTACAATATAAAAAAAAATATTACTATATATTTTGAAAATCTCATTGTTAAATTGCATATTCTTTACATTTTCAAATTTTGTGTCAATTGGATTTTATTTACTATATGATCTATAAGCTTATATTTTATGCATAATTTTAAATTACAAAAACTTGCATTTTAAACAATTTATTGATAACATACCTATTGATTTTTAATTTTCTAAAAATTTTGCAAGCATGAAGGATATAAGAAGAAGATGTAATCTAATGGTGGTTTTGTCAAAATTCATCTTTAATAAAAGGATATTGAGTAAAGTTGTAGTCTTAGGTTACAACCAATTTTGTAACTAAACTATGTTCTTAGAGGTAAATTAAAATGAATACCAGTAATAATTAATAATTTACCAACACATATATCTCAATGAATTGCCACATGGGCGAGTAGCTTGTTTAAGTGCCTATCATGGGTGTAACGTTTATGATCCATTTGGTTGGAAGGATGAAAAAGTCAGAGGACAGAAAATTAAAAATTGGGTGAGGCAGGAAAGTAGAAGGATAGAAGATGTTTAATTTTCTCTCATGATTTTTGGTTTGGGGGTGAAAAAATAGAAAGGTGGAAAACTTTTTTATTAGGACAGAAAATATTTTTTCTACAAAACTTACTATCATGCTCCTATTAAATAATTTTTTATATAAATATTTTTTTAGGGAAAAAAACTGGAGTTGGGTATAACTAAACCAAACGGTGAACTTCAAGTGGGAAAAAAGAAGAAAAAAATTAGGGGGAGAATGAGTGGGGGGATAGAATAGTAATTAACATCAACCTCTGTCTTCTTCCCTATATTTTCTCCAAATTGGGGGGCCAAAATTGGTGGGCATGGAGAGAAAATTACCAGGTCCCACTTGTGTTATTGGGTTTCCACAAAAAAAGAAAAAAGAAAAAACACAAGTCCATATAAAATTATAATTTTTTGATAAGTAAATTTATGTAGTTTTTTTAATAAAATTTTTTTATAAAGAAATAATATACTACTCTGCAACTCAAATCCTTTACCCTCCTAGACTCAAGTCTATGTAAAATCACATAAGAATTGTTTGGGAATTGAGAGAGAAGAGTGATAGATTGTGGCTATTGGGAGATCAAACATGCTAGCATGATTAGACTATGGCTATGGTTGAAAGGTGTGTATGAAACCAATTTGTAAACCTTCATGTTCTGAACTTTAGAATTTTCCACTTTAATGGTCTGTTTGAATTGAAGGAGAAGGAGGGAGAGTAAAGGAGAGTAGATATGATCCAAAATTAGCCTATTTTTAGCCAACTTTACTCTACTCTCCTCCACTCTTCCTCTTTTAATCCAAAAAGGCAGTAAATTGTTGTCTATGTGATGAACCCAATTCTTTCTCACCCATCGCTTCAAGTTCTCTTGTAAAAGATCTCCACGTAGGCTGAGGATGTTCCATCCCTATTTACAAATCCACCATCAAACGTTCCATCCTTTACCTTGATTGCAAAACCTTCAACTTGATTCTTTACTTCAACTACCTTATACACATGCCAATTTATTTGAAACGAAACCATGATTTCAAGTTAGAGGGGGCTAGAGTATTAGCAAAAAAAAAAAAAAAAATTTACTCCAAATAGACATCCATATAATATTATCAAATTATAAATATACAAAATCATTGTTTCTTAATATATTAAGATGCAAAAATCTACCAACAAAAAAAAAAAAAACACAAAATAATATTGTTTTTTAATTGGATTTTTATTTTTTTGGAAGTTGGAGCATTTATAGCTTGGTTTTGAAACCCAAACTAGACTGGACGGTTAGATCAGGTTAACCGAAAACCGATCATCACTCTAGTTTTTTAAATTAAGAAAATCGGAAAATTAAAAAACTTTCTGTGAACTTTTTGTCTCGCGATTAAATCACTCGGTTTCTAAACCGGGCATGGATTCACCGGTCAGACCTTAAAGACTGCCCCAAAAATCTTCTCTGAAAAAATGGCCGGTAGACAGCCCTTTTTGGCCAGAGCAATATCTTGTTGGTTTCTGGCTAAAGCCCAAGCCCCCATGAATCTCTAATGTAGCTCCAATGGCTTATAGTCCCTGAATCTTTATTGTTTTGGGAGGTTCAGATTTGTTTTGGAGAGATTGGGGTGGGAAGGACAGATAGAGAAGGAGAAAGAGAGAAGAAGAAGAATGAGAGCAGGTTACGTCCAAGTTCCAATTTCTGAAATGTTTTAATGAGGTGAGAATAAAGTCTCAAGTCTGACGCATTGGGAGTGATTTTATTTTTTGGAATAGGGATTTTTTAGAATTACATAAAGATCTCTGCCCTCTTTTCATGTCAATATTGCATTAGAGCATCCACATTGGTAGAACTATAATTTTCACTATTTAGCACCATTAAAAACTATTTTATCTATTTTACTTTATCACTTTACAAAACACTCAACATCAATGGTTTTATTTTAGCTTTCAAGACAATAGAATAATATAAACAACACAATAAAATAATATAAATAATACAATAAAATAATATATCCACTACAATAAAATAATATATCTTCTACAACTAAACAACAATAAAAACACCGATTTATTATTTTTTTCTCACTCTTCATCTTTATCTCTCTATCTTCTCCCTCTCTTCCCTCTTTTCAACCCACAGCCCCTCACGGCACCTCTACCATCACCATCACTCACTGTTGTGTCAAACCCAACCCAGCCACCAACTCACAACCAAAAAACTAGGGGAAAAAAAAACCAGCATCCAAAAAAAAAAAAAAAAAAAAAAAAACCAGTAAAAAAAAACCCAAAGAACAAGCCGATCAACAAAATAGCCCACCACAACCTAATCAGAATGCACACAACCCACTAACCCACACCCATAATCACTATCATGATAGTCGCAAGCTCAACCAAAAAAAAAAAAAAAAAACTAGCAACCAACAGGCCACACTGCCGATACCAACCTCCCCACAGGCCATAATACAAAAACAAACCTAGTAACCCCAAATTAGGCACAACAGATCGGCAATGGGGCGTGGGTCAGTAGCGTGGGGTAGGAGAGTGGGCCGGTGAGAGTTGAGCTTCGGGGGTGGGCTGGCAGCGGTGAGAGGATGATGACTCTCGGCAGAGGTGAGAGTTAAGGAATCTGAACTGTCGGGGAGAGAAAAAAAAAATATATTTTAATAGGAGGTGGGAATAAAAAATTAATTGTTTTTTAGCTTTCAGCTACAGTGCACAGCCATATATAGCTGTGCACTGTAGCTGTGTAGGTAAAAATTTTACCTATACCACCATCAATGTAGCACCCTTTTTGTATATGGTGGTGCTAAAAATAACTTTTTAGCTTTTTCGCACCACCATTGTGGATGCTCTTAGTGTCCTTTTTCTTTTCTTTTCTTAATTGCATTTTTGTGGTGGTTTCACACTTCATAGTTGGAGTATTCCTATATCATTTGAATATGAAGTTTTCATATATTTAAATTAAAAATATAAGTTTTTTCAATTATATTAGTAAATTAAAGTTTTTGAAATATTTTTGTTAGTATGGATTTGTCGAAATACTTAAACTAATAGTAGGATAATATTTATATAATTTTTATAATTAATTAAGAAAATTTTATTTTTATCTTTAATCTATATAAAATTAATCAATTGTAAATACTATTTTAGTCTATATTGATAATTTTTCATATCTATTTCATATTATTTAATTATTAAATCAATTATGACATCATCGCGGTTTTACCGATTGTCGTTCGACCTTAGTCGAACCTTGGTCTGACTTTAAAAACCTTGAACCTCTCCTTTGACTGGTCCTTTGAACAGTCCGGGTCTAAAAATCATGATTTATAGTAGTGGTAATAAAAATTTTAATTTTTAGCACTTCAAAAAGCACCTTTACCTATTTTATCACCTAACTTTACAATACACCCAACATCAATTGTTCTATCTATTTTATCACTTCAATTGTTCTAAATTTGAGTTTTTTAATTGAAGGAAGAGTGATAAATTTAATAAAATATTGTATTTTATTTTTAACAACTTGCTATAGTTAATTGGTATTTATACTAGTTTACTGTAGTTGCAAAAAATTTAGTTATAACTTCTCTAATAACACACGGGTTTTGGTTCGTTGCTGGTAAAATAGCTTTTTTTTTTTTTTGCTAAAATACAATCATTATTGTGAATGCTTTTGTTGTTTTTGTTAAGTTTTTAAGTTAGATAGTTGCTACAAAGTGCTTGGGGTCTAGGGGGGAAATGGTTCGAACTGCGGAATTAGCAGCATATTGTAATTATCTCTAAAGAAAAAGGTTATTTAGTTGCTAGTTGAGCTAGACTAGCTAGGCTGATAGGAGAAAAAAGGGCTAAGGATTTGGAATTGGAGGGCTGAACTACAAAAAGAAAGAATATAATAAGTAAAAAAAGAAAAATAAATGGGCCGGAGGGCCCGGGATTGCCTTGGGCCCGTTCCTGCAATTTATTATAAATCCAAGTAAAGCCCATGCTCAACCCCGATGTTTGTGGATTTTTTATACATAAAGCCCATAGATAGTGGGAACAGATAAGACACTACAAAGTTTCATTCAATCATGACTAGTAAGTCCTAGAATTGACATGAATAAGTCATGATTGTTGGTGCTTTATACGTATCATCCCTATCACACGAATACGAAATTAGTATATAGAGTTTTTTAAGCCATGTAGTCTTTGTAAGCACAATATTAAGACCAATTGCTAGATAAATCGCTACAAAGAATAATGAGAAGAGGAATTAGGGTTAGCAAAATATAAAAAAAAGGAAAGAAGAAGAAGCAAAATCCAATTACATGATAAATAAACGCTAATCAATCAACATTAATTAGAGCTCATGTGCACATGATGATACAACGATGCCCTGTTTAATACAGCATTTGGCTTGCCCCATTGAAGCTAGCACCTGGCTTTGCAAAAGTAACATGGTGGCTGTGTATTTGCCATGTTTTTGTCAATTACATGGTTCCAATTTTTGCAACAAAAAAACTTAAACATTTTCGTCTCTTGATGCTAAATGCAACAGATAAAATGATTGTTTTGTTCTCCATCAGGTTATGAAAAAAAAAAGGTTGTTGAGATAACCTATGAAAAGGATAAAAATCAGCACATTGAAATTTATATTTTCTTGTCAATCCAAAACAATTTGGTTTCATCAAGGAACAATTTTCAAAATGTAGAATGTAAATGGAGGATAATAAGTATTTGGTTAATCTAATTGAAAACTCAGCTGATTTGCCGTTAAAAATATCAACATTCATCTCTCTCTCTCTCTATATATATATATATATATATATATATTAGAGCACTAACATTGGGATGTAAAAACCCTCCCGTTGCTATTTTACCCCTAAATCCTTAAAACCATGTTCCATCCGGGTTCGTAAACCCAAAATATTTTACATCCTGTGAACAGTGAGGTTACATACATGCGACCTCACTGTTCACTAAACTTAAAAACTAATATTTAATTCTCTCCTACTTTTCTCTCTCATTTGACTCTCCCTCTTCCCTGTCTTTACTCTTCACCGTCTCTCTATTTCACTCTCATCTTCTCTGACTTCATTCTTCTTCCCCTCTACTCTCTCTTCTTCGATTCCCCGTCTTCTCTCTATTCTCTTTGTTTCTCTCTAATCTATCTTTTCTTGTTTGAAACATTTCTGGTTGGATAAATTCGATGGTGGCTGGGTTTTAGGGGTGGAGATTTGGTGGTGGCTGGGTTTCAAGGGTGGAGATTCGGTGGTTCCAGAGTTGGTTTTGGTGGCGGGTTTCGATGATGGAGCTGATCAGTGGTGGGTTTCGGTGGTGGAGTTGAATTGGTGGGTGGGTCTATGGTGGGTCACTGTGATGGGTCTTGGTGATGTGGTTTTTAGTGGTGAGTTGTTTGGTGGTTTGATTATAGGGTTTCGATGTGTCTCGGACTCTCGGTGATGGTGAGTTTCAATGTTATATGGTTGCTGGGTTGGGTTTGTGGTGAATCTCGATGGGTTTGTGGCGGTTTTTCTTTCGGGTTTGGGACTGATGCCAGTGGCTATATGGTTTTGATTGTGGTTTTGGTGTTTTTTTTTTTTTTTTTTTGTGTGTGTGTGTGTGGCGGATCCAGTGGGTCTGTGTTGGTTTTGTTGTTTTGGGTTTTTGGTGGTGATTGTTGTTGTTGTGGTTGGTGGTTGTTTTGGTTGCTGTTGTTGGTTGTGGTGGTGGATGCATTTTTGCTGTGATTGTTGTTGCTGGTTGTCTTGTTCTGGGTTTGGGTTTGGGGGTGTTGAAAAAGAGAGACAGAGAGGAAGAGTGAAAAGTGACACGAGAGAGGAGAGAGAGAGAGAGAATTAGTTTTATATTTATTTTATTAGTTAATTTATATTATTTTATTAGATTGTATGTAAATATACTGAGAAGCAGGTAAGTTGTAAAATAAAGCCAAAAGTTCAAACGAAATCAAATTAGAATCTAAATTTAATTTCAATTAGAGATCAATTGTGAGCCATGTTTCTTATTTAATTTTTAATTTTTAGTTTTTCTGCCGAGTGAATTATTGAGTGTAAAAATTGAAAAGTTTAAATTGAATTAGATTCTTTTTCAATTGGAGTCTAATTTTCCACAGTGTCCATTTATATATTTTTTTTAATTTTTGTTGCAAGTGAATTGTTGGGTGTAAAAATTAAAAAGTTTAAATCCAATTAAATTATAAATCATATATATAATATAAGAAATCATTATATATTTTATAAATAAATAGTTTAAACTTTAAAAATAGTTTAAGCTAATACCATGGGCAATTTGAACCTCTTCTTAAAAAAAATGTATAATTTTTTTGAACTATATAATTGTGATTATTTTTAATTGTACCGATATATATGCATGAGACTACATACTAGTGCGTTATAATTGTAGAAAATGAGAAGACTATGGGGAGCATTATAAAAGTTTAATCATCAAACGGTAGTGTTAAAGAATGGTTAGTGTTCCAAGCACTAGGGACGTTGCTTTTGCTTATTCCATAATTATTGTTATTGAGATTCGAGTATAAATTAATATCTTCTAATAAACAACTGAACATTTATTAGCAGCATCAATATTCACACTTCTATAAAAAAATTTCCTTTATAAAAACATTCCTCTCATATAAAAAAAATTATTAAATTAATAAAAATATTTTATACATTTTTTTATGTGAGAATTTATTTTTTGATAAAAAAATATCTTTTCAAAAATTATTTTTTCATTAGTTAAATACTTATTTAACATATTTAAAAACAATTTTTAATAGAATTAGATGAAAGACTCGAATTGATCAGATCTAAAACTTAAAAGACTCAATTGAACGAGAGTAAAAGTTAAACTTAAATACTAATTTAAAATATTTAAAAACAATTTTTAATGGAATAGAATTGGATGAAGGGCCTTAATTGAACAAATTTACGATTTAAAAGACTTTATTAAATGAAAGTAAAAATTAAAATTAAAGTGTGTAATTTATAAATTTTTTTTACCTTCAATTTAATCTAAATGTTTAGGGGCAGTTCGGTTTTTTTTTTTTTTTTTTCACTCACTCAATTTTCGTCACTCATCACTCGTCACTTATTACTCATTACTTAAAATACCCCAATTTCCTATACCCACCTGTTTGGCACACTTCACTCAACTTTTCATCACTTAATTTTTCTACTTTTTTATGGAACCCACGCCTAAGCACAATGTCAGGCCACAGTTAGCCTACCAACATAACATATTAGGACTTAAAGGGGTATTTCACTTTATTTTTCCCCTTCAGCCCACATATTCTCCTAGAACCCTCAACAAACCCAGTGAAGCCGCCGGCACAATCATCACTGTCTAGCTTAGTTGTTGCTTCTTCTTTATCTTCATCTTCTACGACTTTTTCTTCTTCAGCTTGGTCTCCGTTTGCTCCGATGGTGTGCTCGAAGCTGCTGGCACGGTGGGGGAAAAGACGAGATTTGTGGTTTTTTTTTTTCTCTCTCCAGATCTGTATCCCTAAACCCAGTAAAAATCATGTTTTTATATTGATTACAGATTTTGATGTTAAATTTTGAGTTGGTCTTGAACTTCATACGTTTAGATTTCTAAGTTTAATTTTAGTGGGTTTTGTATGTTTCTATTTGGTGCTAAATTTGGGTTTTCTGGGACTTGAAAGATTATAAAAAAATCTGGGTTTTTTGGGCATCACGTTCGCTGGTCTAAGCTTGGGCTGGTGTGGGTTGACTGAGGTGGGGTTGCTCGGTAGGCATGGCTGGGCTGAGGGTGTGTGTGAGAGGAGCTCTGAGGTTGGATGTGGGATATTTTTGTGTGGGTTGATTTTTGGTGTGAAGATTGAGAAGGAGCCGTTGGTGGGTTTGTCAAAAGCAGCGTCTAGTGTGACTTTGCACTGACAGTGGGTTCCATGCATGTGTGTTTAATTACAAAAATGCCATTGAAAATTGAAAACATTTAAAATGTGTTTTCAGTTCCCATAACTTATCACTAAAAAATCAGAGAATTCAATAATGGAAACAAAAACCAAACACACTTCTTAGTCACGGGTTCCATCATTTTTGAGTTATGTAATAGAAACAGAGTTATGATGGAAATCGTAAATCCAAACAGCCACTTAGTCTGCAATATTCGAATGATATATTTTATTCCTTTTTTTTATTTTTTTTTTTTCTCTCTGTCTCTCTTCTCCAGGACAAATCTCTCTTCTCTTTCTCCCTCTCTGAATCTTTCCTCTCTCTGCACTTTGTGGCTGTGGCTGTCATTTGGGTCGGGCGGGTGGTGTATAGATCGGTCATTTGGGTCGAATCATGGGCATCTTCGGCGAAGCAGCAGCATCTACAACGACGATGAGGTGTTTTTGTTAGGATCCGATGCTACAGTCGATGGGTCAGGCGTTGCTCTTCGGACCCGTGCTTCGGAGTAATGCTTCTGCTAGCAGCTAAAGCATCTTCGATCGGAGTTTGAGGTCTGAAGGTGGTGTTCCTACAGCAACGATGATCGGAGTTTGAGGTCTGAGGTATGGGTATGTGTTTTTCTTCCGATTTGGGTGTGGTAATGTGGTTGTTCTGATTTGTTCCGATGGGTTTGTGGTGAGTGGTGGAGTGGTGGATGGGTTTGTTGTTTTGGGTTTGTGGTTGGTGGTGTTTGTTGATTGTGGCGTCGTGGTGGTGCTATTGGTCTGTTTGGTTGATCGGGGGGTTTGGGGTGACAATGGGTGGCATTTGTTTGAGAATTGGGTCTGTATCGGTGGCGGGTGGTGCGTTGGGTTGCTGGCAGGTGGGTGGCGTGGCTCTGAGAGAGATAGGAAGAGAGACCGGTTCGAGAGAAAAGAGAAAATGTCAATTTTTATATTATTTTATTGTATAGTTAATATTATGATAGCGGGTCGGGTTGGGTTCGGGTCATAAAAATTTAAACCCGTCAAATCCGACCCGACCCACCATATATTTTATAAATATCCAGCACTTCCTAAACACAAACCCTAGAACCTTGTCTCTACCTTTTCTCAGCGGTGGTTCTATCTTTCCGGTGGTAGCTCTCTCTTCCGGTGTTAGGTAAAATTTCTCAATGTTTTTTCTGGCTCTTCTCTCTCCTCTCTCTCTCGTTCTATCTGCTTATCTCTCTTGCCATGGTGGGTCAATGTTTAGCTTTTGCTTTGTTGATTTCTTAGTTTTCTTTTGGCTGATTTTTAAATGTTTTTGCTTTGTCTCAACTTACAGGTCTATTTCTTAATCTACAATATTTTCTCTTGCCGACTTGCTGTGTCCCTTTCTCTCTATCTTGCTTTGCAGGTTTGTCTCTGTCTGGCCCTCTCTCTATTGTTTTTACTATTGTTGTTTAGTCATTAATGTTGTTTGCCTTTTGATACTAATCTTTGGTTTTTTTATTTATTTATTTTATTTATACTTTTTTTTTTTCTGCTCAATTTAATTATTATAGTAATAAAAACATTTAACCCCCTATATAAATACGTGCACTCCTCTAATAGTAATATAAATTTTCAATTCTTTATCAAGGTGATTTCTGTCAAACTTAAAATTAACAAAGCATGGAACATTTAATTTTAATTTTTACCAGAACAAAATATGGGTGTGTTTTGTATGACAATACTTTACTTTGAAATAAAGAAGGAAGGAGGATTGAAACAAGAGATAAAAATTCAATCATTGAAAATAAGAAACTAGCATATTTTTCATTAGTAATCTATTATCATAGCCTTTTAAACAATGAATCTTTATAGCTGTGGGCTTCATGGTTCATGTATAATCTAAAGGTATTTTCCTATAACCGAAGGTAAGTATATGGTAAGTTAAACCATGTCAAACCAGATATACATTATAATGCCTCCTAATGAAATCCTATAGCTAGCTACCATGTCTGAATCCCCTATACCTACAATCTTAACCTTATTTATTTTATTTTTTTTATATATTTTTTTTTCAGTCTTATAATTGATACAATCCCCCCTCCCTGATTCCACACAATTTACCTCAGACCCAAAAAACTTATAATCATCAAGCGAGCCGTGACCTCTTGCTAATCCCTGGCAAGTTGAGCCTGTCAATGACCACCTTCAAAGCTCTTCTTAGCATTCCAATCCCTTCATTGCCCCCACTCAGCCCTTGAACCCACAACACACTTTTAGTCCTTCCACCTAGTGTTACCATCTCAAACTTTACCACCCTCCCTTTCATAGACCTCAGTGTCCTTGCCACGGCTGATATCAACCCTGGCCTATCCTCACAGCTAAATGTGACCTTGACCAGCCCCTGGTCATTGTCACCGTCACCGTTTTCCAAACTCAACTTGTCAGCCCCTCCAGGGAACACACAATCCTTACTGCTACCACCACAAACACCTTCCAAATCCGGAACAGTCTTCCTCAACTCCCTTACTTGCCAGACCGTCTCTGCAAGCACGGTCGCCTTGTCCATCTATTGTTTGTAAAATTACCCAACAATAAGAAAAAAAGGATTACAAAAAAAATTACAACTCTTGTGATAACATGAGATTAGTGCTAATAAATATTGTGTTAATGAATCAATGACGAAGCTATATGAAAATAATATTACTCTAATCACAATTTACCACTTCAGTAATTGTGTCCTAAAAACTACTTACTCTAATCACAATTTACCACTTTAATTTTTACAAGTTTTGATGCTAATAACGAAGATCGAAGAAACAGAGTTGATGAAGTTACTATTTGTATGAATCTTTATACCTATTTTGACTAAATTTGGGAGGATATCACGCAGAGTGGTGTATTGACCATAGATTCGCATCCTATGTCTCCTCTCTGCCTCACTGTGTTTCTTTGCAGCAACTTGTTTGGCCTCAGCTTTTGATTTTGGTTTAGAGAATGAATATTTATGGCTGACGGTATTGGTTGATGTAACTCCTTGAGGGAACCTATTTTGTATTGTACATGTTCCTGACTTATAGTAATGCTGAAATTGTTGCATGTCTTGTTCTAACTACACGTATATAATCAAGAAATGAAGCAAACTAATATAAGATCACCCAAAAAAAAAAAAATGGAGCACACATAAACCCAAAAAGGAAATGTCACTTGTCGCAGTAAAACCATGAAGAGAGATGTAAAGAAATTTTCCTTTACAAATGAACTTTGAGGAAGGAGATTTGCCTTTTTTAGAAGTGTTTTCTTGAGATAGTACTATTAGAGGAGTGCATAATATTCTGCATAAAAACATTTAATCCTCTATATAATAGTATTAAATGTTTTAAAAACAATTAATCCCCTATATAAATACATGCAAAAAAAAAAAAATCCCCTATATAAATATGTGCACTCCTCTCTTTTCAGAGTCACGATCGATCTTTTTAAATTGCATTATAATGGCGGCTGCACCCATCACCAATCTAAGGCTAGGTATGAATTTATGTTAATCGTTTGTGCTTTTTTTTTTTTTTTCTTTTTAAAATTTTTTTATTTCATGTAATTGGATTTTGCTCTTGTTTTCTTCGTTCCCTATACCCTAACCCTAATTCCTCCTTGTTGTAGTGATTTATGTAGTAATTGGTTATAGTCTTTCGCGTCCAGTAATTACATTGTTGGATAAATGGTAAGTGCTATTGAGTTTTTGGATATATATTTATTAAAATTTTGTTGGTTCGATAATGCTAATACATGTTGCATCTTGATTATTCAGGTTTCCTGGACGACGAGACACAGCATCCGAGTATGTACTTGCTACATTTGAACCCAGTTCTAATTTATCTACTGATGGTCCCTTCTGCATAATATTCTGCATCAATTTAGCTAGTTGGTCAGTTATACTTAATTTGAAATAAGTAAAACTGACCAACTACTGCTGTACATGTAATTGTAATACAGGTTCGGTAAAGCTAGCAAACACCATGTAGATGGCAGTATTTTTTGAATTTTTCTTTATAAAAAAACTGACCAATCTGTGGGTCTAACCTGACCCATAATGTGGTGCCCTGCCCCATTTTACATTTAGGACCTTAAGTTAAACTAAGTTATCCTATTGTAAGAATAAGTGGAAATAAAGGTTAAGTTTTAATTGGCCTGAGTAATTAAATGTGTGTGTGTATATGTTAATTGAAAAGCTAAGTGCTTAACTGTAAAGTTTGATTGACTAAATATCTGTTTGGGATTTTTTTTCCCGGTAGCTTATTTCTATGCTCTTTATCAAGAGATATATAGTTTTTGGTATTTTTTTTTTATGTTAAATGTGTGACAAAAGCTAAAAGTTAGTTTATCTTTTAAAAGCTAAAAGTTAGATTATTTGCAAAGAAGCCGAGACAGATGGCAAAAAGCTTTTAGAAACTAAGCAACTGCCAAATGCATACTATGTGGTGGTATATGCAACTAGGATATATCTATATAAGTATGGTAACTATGATTTGAAAATTTGTTTGAGTTGTGTTGGTAATTTAAAAATTGAGTTGAGCTTTTGTTCAATTGAGATATGAACAGGGGTACAGTCTTTTTTTGTGTGAAATTAGTATGGATATGTTAAATTTCTAAGGTGGAGCTTGCATGTATAGAATTAAAAATTTGATTTCATGCGTTTAAGTGGAATTAAACAAAATTAGGGATTGTAGATGATTCTGTTACATTTCTGTTACGAAATAGACTTTGCTGGAAATTATTGTGATAACAATTGTGAAATGGCTTGTTTAGAAATGTTACATGACATGTCTAGTAGGTATATAAAAACTCCCACATGAAAATTTGGTCGATTTAACCTAGTTTGTGATTTTATGAGGAAAGTTGTCAAATCTGCTGCATTGATGGTCTAGGGTAGTTTGAATGAAAGTTAAAAACACATTTTTTAAAATGAAATTGGTTCTCATATCAATTGGATTAGTATGAAATTCATGGTTATAACAAGACAAAGATCAAATAAAAAATATAGGACTAATGACACCACATGTAAACTAGGATTTGGATCTTGTCAATTTCAAAGTGAAATGGAGAATATCCATTTAATGGTGATTATTCAAATATGAATAAATTTAGGGTCAAGATTTTATGAACTCATTTAAAATTCATTTGTGGTAAAATTTAATTGAAGTTAAACTAAACTAGAGTTAATGAGCTGGCAAATTCTAGATCCTTGATTTATTTAACTTTGAATCATGGGCTTTAAATGGAAACTCTCCATTTCACTTTAAATGGAAAGAATCCAAATCTTGTAAACTAAGGGGAGTTAATTTGTATTTTAGTCTCTTTTATTTATGTGATGGTTTTAATTTGTGCGCACTTGCGTGTGTGTTGATGTGGAATCTTACCAAGGCAGGGTCCTTTGGACCCACCCTACATCAAGGTTTTGAATGCCCAATGAAATTCTAATCAATACCCAAAGTACATTATCCTAAAATGTTGCATACTTTGCTAAGCTTATTTATGTCACAAGACGGATACACGTTTATGGAATTTATATCTTTTTATGCCTATTGAGTAGTTGATATTGTATGACTTCTATTTTGGATATTTTGCATTGACACTGTGTTCCTTTTTGGCATTTTGGTATTTATTCAGAATTGATTTGAATAAATATTGTTGTTTCAATATTATTTTCATTCTAATGAAAACATTTTTTTTAGCAGGGCAGCTGTTCGTCGCGTATATCACATGAAAGGAGAGGCAGTAAAGTCTATGACATTGGGGGAGTTGGCTGAGGACCTTAGGTAAGTCATACAATTTAAACAAATCCATTACACTTGTATATTGAAAGACATCACAGGAACTTTAAGATTGCTCACAAGAATCTCCATACTTGATCCTTTTAAACCTAACTTAAATGTACTTGTTGGGTGGTAGAATTTTTTCCCTAAAGATAAAATCAAATACCTTTTAATTAAGGTTTGCTGGTTCAAGAAAACTTATGGATTTTTTTTGTGAAGATGCAAACCTATGGGCTAGAAAGTGGAGTCAGTGTCTCATATATATATATATATATATATATATTTTTTTTTTTAATATATGAAATTCTTAATGATCCCAATTTTCTTATGGCTTAGTGCTGGTGGAGGTATATGGAGCGAATTGCCTGAATTGAAGAAAGATTGATGTGGAATCAGAAGAGTCATATTCCTTACTTCTCACCCAATTATTAACTACTAATTCGCATGACATGCAGTACATGTTGAAATATTTTGTTTAAATTATGTTGTTCATGTATAGTACTTATTGTGTAATATTTGGGGACTCAACTTTAGTTAAATTAAATGCTATGCTATTAGAAATAAAGGAGACTCAATATTATGAAATATAATAGTTTGATTTTTTTTTTTAACAATTTAATAGTTGGAGATGAGAAGATTTGAACCGATGTTATTTCAATAGTTTATAGACAAAAAATTAATTTTTTTAAAAGTATAGTGACGTGAAAGTAACTTCATGCAAAGTTTTAGGGATGAATAAAATATTTTAGCATTGAATTTAATTAGACAAATTAATATATTGCACCTAACTTAATATTTTGCTGCATGATGGAACTGTGTTTAAGTTTTGCCTTTTATCTTGGATATTTTATGTTTACTTTTGTTTTAATTGTTGCCAAAGAAACACTATTTGTGAAATCTTTACTTAAATTTTTATTTAAATCTTATAAAAATAATCCATAAAAATTATTTTACTTTAATAATTATTGCAATACTTAAAAATAACTAATGAGATGCTTTCAAGTTGTATCTGTTACAACTCTACAAGAGTTATGAGTTAAATCTATTTGTGATAACAATAATCCTAATATAAATTGCATGTCGTTAGTTCTCTCTATGCTCCGTTCTCCACATTCTCTCCTAAACTTAGTCTAAAGAAAAATGATAGCATCTTAACAGTAGCTTTAAATCAAATTCCTAGCTCTGTCTTGTGCTCCAAGTCCTAGGGCAATCAAAATTTGTTTTTGGTAGAGGCTCAAAGTTTAACGTTGGCTATGATAGAAGACGAAATAGTTTCTAGGTTTGAAATTCTGGATCTCGTTAAAAGTTTGGTAAACTCTAGTCCAAAACGCAGAATCCATCGTGAATGTTGTATGAATAATTTGTAATTCAAACCTTGTGTTATAATATGCTTTTGTGCAAAAGAAAACAATTACAGCAAGATTGGACACACTGAGAAATTGCTATAGGCCTCTAAACTCAAATAAAAACTAATAATAGCTAGTTGCCTCATGCGTTGCACGGTTTTGATCTTATTTGGTCCAATTTTTTAATTTGGTTCATGTCGGTCTAAGTTGGTCTGTTGGCTATATTTTGGTTCAATAAGAAAATATTTTTTAAAGCATTCTTTTATCTTTTTTTATTTTTTATTTTTATTAAATGAAGTAATTTTTTACTTTTAAGTTATTTAAGTTATATAATGAATGTATGTTGTGTAAGATTAAGTTTTTCAAAAAATAAAATTATATATAAGTCTAAAATTAATTGAATTGAAGATGGTAAATAACTATATAACTAATATAAAAGAAAATTCCTAAAAATAATATAAAGGGAGTTAGCACAGTTCATAAAAAAAAAAATATAAAAGGAAATTCCTAAAAATAATATAAAGGTAGGCTTTATGAGGAATTGTGTCATGAATCCACTCAACAATGGATGTCATGCATACATTTTGTTAGGGTCCAAAAATTGGCCGTTGGCAAATAAACATTGAGTCTTTGTTGAATTTATGATGTGTTTTATCAAGTCCAAAACAAAAAACTCAAGGCTAGTTGGAAAAGGAATTTTTGCTCCTTTGACTCCAACTTAACACCTCTTCGACCGATTGACAAGCTTAATTACAAGCTCAATAGCAGTCGACTAATCGAGATTGGAGGCAACAAATTTGGCTAAAATACTTTTATTTTAAGTTGGTTAGAAAGCAAAAAGAAGAAGCATAATAGCCTAGGTATTGAGCATTTGGTAAAAAGCATAAGAAGGAGAAGCATAATAGCCTCGATATTGAGCATCGAAACCATCTCTAGAAAGTTCAAGAGAATAGCTGTGACAAAGAAGAGAGGAGAGGGGGAAACTTGAAGAACGATGGCCTCGAGCGGCAAAGGCTGAGAGAGAGAGAGAGAGAGAGAGAGAGAGAGAGAGAGAGAGAGAGAGAGAGAGAGATCTTCTGGTATCTAGACATGAAGCCCAGTCAGAATCTGTAAAACCTTTCACATGCAACTTTGAATTTGCTGAGAAGAAAATGCCTTTACCAGGTTCATTCTTCAAGTACTGCAAAACCTTAAGTGCTGCCTCAAGGTGTGGTTTTCTTGGTTTAGCCATAAATTGGCTTAGTTTGTGGACTGCAAAAGTGAGGTCAGGTCTAGTGATGCTTAGGTACAGCAACCTTCCCACCAATCTTCTATATTGCCCTGGATCATCAAGTAATAAACCTTCATGTTTGCTGAGCTTTAAACTTTGATCCATAGGAACTTTACAGGTTTGCACCCAAGAAGCCCTGCATCCTCCAAAATCTCAAGAGCATACTTCCTTTGACATAAGGAGATGCCTTTTTCTGTCCTAGCTACTTCCAAACCAAGAAAATATCTCAATGCACCCAAATCCTTCAGCTGGAATTTCTGATTCAACATCACCTTAAATTGATCAACTTGCTCCTTATCATTGCTTGCCATGAGAATGTCATCAACATATACTAACAAGGCAATGAATGAATCTCCTTGTTGCCTAGTGAAGAGTGAGTAGTCAGCCTTAGATTGAGTAAACCCAAGTTGAATCAATGTGCTTGAGAACTTAGAAAACCATTGTCTTGAGGCCTGTTTAAGTCCATAGAGTGACTTATTTAATCTACACACAAGTTGTTCTCCATGCTCCCCCTTGCTGTGAAAACCAGGTGGAAGAGCCATGTATACTTCTTCATGCAAGTCACCATGAAGAAAAGCATTATTTACATCAAGTTGGCTAAGGAACCAGCCTTTCACAGCAGCCACTGCAAGTACACATTTCACAGAAACCATTTTGGCAACAGGGCTGAAGGTTTCAAGGTAGTCTAAGCCCTCCTTTTGAGTAAAACCCTTTGCAACTAACCTATCTTTGTATCTTTCAATAGCCCCATCAGCCCTATACTTAATCCTATAAACCCATTTGCATCCTATAGGATGTTTATCATGAGGCAAAGGAGTGACAGTCCAAGTATTATTGGCTTCCAAGGCAGCAATCTTAGCATCCATGGCATCTTGCCACTTAGGATCAGTTACAGCTTGTGAAAAATACTTAGGTTCTGTGTTGGTACAAATTGAGCAACAAAAAGACTTGTAGGTAGGAGATAAAGTGGCATAAGAGAGATAAGAAGAAAGAGGATGGGAAGTGCCTGACTGGGACTGATTGGAGATGATGGTTGATGAAACTTGGTTACAATGATAAGCCTTAAGGTAAGATGGAGGTTTAGGCACCCTGCTAGACCTTCTAGGAGCATCAGTATGCACAACTGGAGTAACAGAAACAGCATGATCAAGAACATCAGTAGCAACATGATCAAAAACATAAGGAAATGCTTGATCATCTGTGTCAAGATCATGATGAATCTGAACAAAGGAATCAACATTGACAGATGATATAGGATCAAGAAAGGCATGAGGGATGGAAGGAATGCTAGGCAAAGGAATTAAAGCAGATGAAGGAAGAGAAGTGTGTGAAGTAAAAGGAAACACCTTTTCATGAAAGATGACATCCCTAGAGATGAAAATAGAGTGAGATTGAAGATCAAGCAGCTTGTAACCTTTGATATTGAACGGGTATCCTAAGAAAACTGACTTCCTAGCTCTAGGGGTGAACTTATGCTTATGTGGATTGACATTAGTAGTAAAGCAAAGGCAGCCAAAGGTCTTGAGGTGAGAATAAGAAGGAATTTGATTGAAAAGCACCTCATAAGGAGACTTATTTTGCAAAAAAGGGGTAGGAAGTCTATTGATCAAATAGACAGCTGTGAGGATGCAATCACCCCAGAAAACAAGAGGAATGTTGGACTGAATTTGCAAGGCCCTAGCTGTTGCCAGAATGTACTGATGTTTCCTCTCCACAACTGAATTCTGTTGTGGAGTGTAGACACAGCTTTGTTGATGAATAATGCCTTTAGAGGTGTAA
The DNA here is from genome assembly GCF_001633185.2 of Quercus lobata. NCBI lineage: Eukaryota > Viridiplantae > Streptophyta > Magnoliopsida > Fagales > Fagaceae > Quercus > Quercus lobata. The sequence goes on from NW_022154716.1 coordinate 59,258, forward strand.
AAATCAAACATGTTAAACTCTAAAGCATTATCAGTTCTAATGGACTTAATTGGGGTTTGAAATTGAGTATGTACCATGTTGTAAAATGAAACAATCAAAGGCCTAACTTCGGTTTTAGCTTTCATGAGGAAAACCCAAGTAGCTCTTGATGCATCATCTACAATTGTAAGAAAATATTTATGCCCAGCAGTAGTAGGAATGGAAAATGGCCCCCAAACATCCATGTGAACAAGATCAAATGAATGAATAGCTCTTTTATTTTCAAAAGGAAAGGGTAGTCTCTTTTGCTTTGCCAAAGGGCATACAATGCAGTCTTTGGTACAACAATTTTGCAAGAAAGGAAAAAGATAACCTAAAGCATGAACTTTCATATCAGATGGATGTCCTAACCTAGAGTGCCATAGAGAATACAAGCTGGGATGAGAAACAGAAGAAGAAAAAGCAATGAAAGAACTAGACTTATTCTTGAGAAGAAAATCATCAAGAGACTTGGAAGCTTGAGAAAGGCTAGATCCTTGTAACAGATAGAGTCCATCATGCATTTTGCCCATTCCAATCGTGTTCCAACAGGTAAGGGCCTGTATAAAACAATAATTGGACAGAAATACAAGACAAAGGGGTTGAGAATGAGTCAAGGCACTAACAGATATCAAGTTAAAGGAAAAAGAAGGCACACAAAGGACATTTGTTAGGGTAATATGAGAGGAAAGCTTAATTGTACCAACATGAGTCACAAGTGTAGCCTCCCCATTAGGTAATTCAACCACAGAATGTGAAATTGCAGTAAAGGAAGTCAATAAATGCATTGAACAAACTATGTGATATGTAGCACCAGTATCTATAACCCAAGTTTCAACACCAAAAGCCTTTCTATTCACAACCTTAGCAGAAAAGACTGAATGTGGTGAACAAGAAACAGTACCTGCAACTGCATTGGATGGCAAAGAAACGACATTAATCTTGTGAGGCTCTTGAACTGTTGAAGTTTGGTGAACTCTAATCAAGGACAGAAGCCGGTGATACTGATCAGGAGTAAATGCAGGTGCTTGAGCAGTGACAACATGATTATACTCAGTATTTGGAGCCAAGCAATGCCCTTTAAATTGATTTGTAGTAGGATTATGATCAGTATTTGAAGCCAAGTAATGGCCTTGGAACTGATTTGCAACAGTTGAAACTTGATGAGCCATCATATTCCTGTTCTTAAATTTGTAACCAGGTGGAAAACCATGGAGTTTATAACATTTTTCCACAGTATGCCCCAACTTTCCACAATGAGTGCATAATGGCCTTTCTTTTCCTTTTGGATTTGTGCTTGAGCTCTTGGCAGCCAAAACCGTAGACTCAACTCTAACAGAATTGGTAACTGATCTTTGCATTTCCTCTTGGATGAACAAAGAATGAGCCTTATTAACAGAAGGCAGTGGATCCATGAGCAAAATTTGTGTTCTGACTTGAGAAAACACATCATTGACTCCCATGAGAAATTTCATTGTGGCTTCTTTGATTTGAAGATCCTTCAACCTCTGATTAACATTGCACACGCACTTGCCACAGGTGCATTGAGGAAACGGACTAAGATTCTGGAGCTGATCCCACAAGACCTTAAGCTGAGTGAAATAATCAGTGAGTGATTGTTCTCCCTGATGAATCTCAGCAATTTGCTTCTGGATGTTAAAAACCTTGGTTCCATTTCCTTGACTGAATGTGTCTCGAAGCTCAGTCCAAATCTCAAAAGCAGTATCTCTGTAAATGATACTACCCTGAAGTTTTGGTGATACTGAGTTGATTATCCAAGTACCAACTATATTATCAGCACGAATCCATGCTTGAACAGCCGTTGGTGAATTCACGAGTGGAGAAGAAATGGTTATAGAACCATCTATAAAACCAAGCTTATTTTTACCAATCAAAGACTTTCTCACTGATCTTGCCCAAGCAAAATAATTTTCTTCTCCAACCAGAGGCTGAGAAGTGAAAACAGCCCCTGGATTTTCTCCTGGATGTAAGAACAGGGGATCATTGAGATTATATGAGTCTTGCGAAGAAGATGAAGATTCAGTGGTAGAAGTATTAGCTGTTGTGTAAGCCATTAAGACAAAAGAAAAGCTTGAGAAGATTTTAAAAAAAAGCTTGAGAAAGCTTGGAGAGGAGCAACAATGGTGGACGATGAAAGAGAAATTCCCAAATCTGTAAAACCCTAGAATTTCAAGCTTTCTAGGAGCTCTGATACCATATGAGAAAAGAAAGAATTGGGAAAAACTGAATTGAATTAATTAATTTAGCTTGTGTCTTTATATACATCATCAAGTCCAGCTAGGAACGAGAAACAGAGCACTGAGCTAAGCTAACAAATCAGAATAACTAACTAACAACTTCTCTCACATGTCAACAAACTAACCTACTCACGTGTGAACACTAATGAAAGAAAATAATACTAAACTACAAGTCGTATATTGTTAATGAAACAAACACAGCTACTAAGCTACAAGAGCTTCAGATATTGCTTCTTGAACCTCTGCTATACGTGTTGAGCCTTGCTTCTTCTGCTCTAATTGCTTGCTTTGGTCTAAGTGTTTGCCTTGATCTTGATAGAAAATAGAAACAAATAAGAACACGATGGCTAACAAATACATACAAGACAAGAAGATGATAGCTTCACATTCCCGTCCTTGCCAGCAACACGCACATTAGTAAAGTCTTCAATCCTAACTGAATTGATCTGTGCACAATAGCAAACATTGGAAATTAAGTCACTAGACTTTAACATAATGGATAATGTGAAAAGTATAGATCCGTATCCCATGAATATTCACCAACAATCATGCCATCAAATGTCTTTACACCAAAGAAGAATCAATAGCCTTTGCTTCATACAAGAGAACAGGAATTGAAGTAAGACACCTTACATATTAAAGCAGCTGTTGATTTCCATCCTCAAGATGTATAACCTCATTTTCTAAAATGACATGCCAAATAACATCCATATCATCCTTTTGGAGGATGCCAGGAGGGGTCAAGAGGACCAATTACCCTGGTCATCCATTTTGAGCCAACTAGCGCAGAACAAGCAGTCGGTCAATAATGCTGCCCTTACCTCTTCTCATTGCTATCTCATCATAAGTGGGATTTGTGGGACAAAAGAAGAGTCCCACTTGCATCTGGACTAAGAAAGTATGGAAACACCGGCAAAACTAACAGCATTTCAGCAGAGACATGATAGATCAAAAATTCTTATATACACAAATGGAAAAGCACCAGGTGACCCAAGAAAATTCAACAAATTTAACGTACCCAAAACACTACCAAAATTTTTATAGTTTTTCTCTGACATGCCCAGAATCCCAAAACTCAATAAAAAATTCATCACATATCGGCTAATACCATTAGTTACAAAAGAACTCAGATGCTAAATCTGAACAATTTTGTGTATTTACTCCAAAACAAAAGACAAAATAAAACCCCAAAAAAAGAAAAATTCGAAGTAGCCAGAAATTCCAAAAAAAAAAAACCTTCTGAGCTCGTCGTAGATCTATCCCTTGATGGCCATGGCCATGAGCAGAGGCTTATTTTGGTCAGACTCAGAGGCATCGTGTTTGAGAATTCTTGATTTAATTGTGTTTTCATTGTGTGCGCTAAAGTGTATTAAAATTTTTTTTTTCCAGTAAAAATGATGACGTGTCGTTTATTCATTGGCTGCCGTAAATTACCTTTTTCCCTGACGAATTTATAAGCTCTTAAAATTTTACTTATAAGGACCTCACACGCGTGGTATTCTCGCACGTGGCGTGGAATAGTCAAACTGAAAAGACTGCTATATAAGGCATCTGTTGGCTGTACTTTCTAGACTTTTTAGGGTTTGTGTTTTGGTTACATTTGGGAACTGGATGTAAACCAGTACGGCTGGTGGCTGTCCAGTGATATCAAGGGCAGATCCAGCACTGAGTGATGCGTATTCTTAGATTTTGCTGTCTACTTTTTCTTTCAATTTCATTGTACTTTTGATTTTTGCTATATGTGTGTGTGTGTGTGTGTTTTATTTTTTATTTTTTTTAAAGCTTGGTTAGAATTGCCTATTATTACCTGAACTTCTCTGCTTTTCTTCAACCTCGGCTCTATTTACACCTTGTTCAAATTCTCTTTGCTAATCTTAGATCTTGTTCTTTTGATTTATGGATTCATATGCTGGATCTATATAAATCATATTTTAATTAATGGATATTTTATTAGATCTGTATTATTTTTTATACATTTTTACTGTATTCTTAATTTTAAAGCTTTGGCTATCTATGTCTTTGCGATTTGTGTTTATTTTGTTCAAATTCAAATTTTTTCTTGAATCTTGGAACGTTTTGGATATCCCGTTTGTAACACAAATCGGATCCAATGGATCCTTTAATATAAATTTGAAACCAACCACATCTCTGCATCTCTATCCTCTCAAAACGAGAAACTTCTTGGAGATTACTTAGAAGCGGTGGGAAATTCAAATGGAGATGAACAAGAAAAGCTGAATTTTAAATTGAAGATGACCTACCTACACAAAAGGTTTGTGCGTCCCACTGTTTTTTTTTTTCAATACAAATTTTAGAAAATTTTGATATAGCCATGTATTGCTTTTTGTTATTTCGAGACTTACTGGATATTTTCTGGTCTATTGTTTTACAGGCCTTCACAATAAAACTCCATTAAAAGAAAGGCTGCACGTGCTTGAAGGATGTGTGGGCTTTGAGGTCAGTACTATTAAAAGTCTATTATGCATATTTTCATTTTGAAATTTATTTAATTTTTTCGAAATTATATATTCACACGAATTACGGTTTTATTATTATTTTTTAATTTCGCAAATGAACGTTGTTGATTCACACATTCAGATTTTTTTGTTTTCACTTCCCTAACGTGGTTACAGCGTATGACCAAGTCCAGAGGGTATGTAATCCCTTTATTTCATACACATTACGTGATTGTATGAATGAATCCCGTTGAGGTGGAATTAAGGTTTTGATCAAGAGACATATGAACTTAGGACCTCATAAATACCATAAGCTTGAAAATCACTGGACCAACCGTTGGCTTTAAATTCACATCTCTAAATAACTTGAGAAAAGTAGGTTTTCATATGTAAGAATCATGTGCCTATTAGTGTATCAGTGTTTTTTATTCTCAAATTCAGAAAATGGATACAAAAAAAATGGAAATGAAAAAAAAGAGTTTTTTTGAAGGAATTAAATAGTTTTCGTGATTTTCATTTATGTTTTTGGTGCGCTCGGCACTTCCAAAAATATCAAAGCGCTTATTCGAATTGAGTCAATGCCTTAGCATCACCAAAATGCACTGAACAATCATCTAAGAACGTGTCCTATAAATTGCGTTTTGTAATTGGCGTTTCAATGTCCATTCAATTATTCATTAATTGGCATTTCTGAAGCTACCTTAGTTATATTAACTTTGTAACACAATAGGAGCATATTATGGTTTTATGGTGTTATATAATTCAAAAGAAAACACGGAGAAAAATATACATTATTCGTCCATATACAAGATAAGGAAATGGATCTTGTAACTTAAATTCCTGTGGCATTGAAATACCAACCCCAGCACACGACTAGGCCACATCTGTAATATAGAACTTCAAAAGCCCATCACTATGCATTACAAATTATAACCCAAGTTGTAAGGGAAGTCGAACTTATTCTCAAAATTCATAATTGGGTGATTTTAATATACCCATTTAATTTTTTTAAAATAATTTATGTTAATAATATTTAATAATAAAAAATTACCTTTTTTTAATAAAAAAATTCATAATTTAAACAAATCACAACTCGTCAAAAATGACTTCCACTATCAAAATACTTATTTAATCAATGATTAAAACGCACATAATTTCTATATTTGTCTTTGCTTTGAAAGCTGATACTACATTGATATAATAATAATAATAATAATAATATTATTATTATTATTATTATTATTACTCAAATCCGTGTTGCCAAGGTAGAGCTAGGAACTTTGAGTTGGTACACGTGTCAAGGCAAACTCAAATCACATATATACATTACCTAAATATTAATTCTTTAAAGTACTTATCAAAAATTATTTTATAATAATGTAAGTTATACCGTACAATGTATATATACACCCGCAAGAGTACATTGCAATTTGTATAAAATTCTCAACGTTGATATATATAAAATTCTTTTAAGAGAACATTGTAATTCGTATCTAGGAAGCATGAACTTCACTAGAGTGTCGAACTTGTGTTGGATATGGTCTTTATTTTTTTGAAAAATTAGGGACGCTGGAGGGGTATTTCTTTTAGTTGCAATCTTTTATTTACTTGTTTGATTTAAATCTTATTCTTGGTTTGTATTCTAATTTCTAAACCTCATTTGTTAGTCATGAATTCCCTTTCTAATCCATTTTTTCTCTGAAATTAATATGTCTAACATTATATTAAATAAAATTAGTGCTTAATAATTTATATTTTGGTCTGTGGACCTGTTTGAGCCCACAAATTCGTGCATGCCATACTAACTAGTCTTGTATTGAATGATTATTTGGATTCTGCTTTTCAAATGCATTCTATTTGGATTCTTTTGTTTTTTTTTTTTTAAATCTTTGTAGCTTTATTTTTATATATATACTTTTTGTTAACAAAAACAAAATTAAATCTCAATAGGGTTCTTAATTTCTCAAATCATAAGTGCCCAGGCCCAAATCATAATTGCCCAGGCCCGTGCCCATGCCCAGCCCTAAATTTCTATCAGCCTAAACCCTTAGTTTCTCTCTGCCTAAACCCTAAGTTTCTCTACTCTGTTTTTTGCTCCCAAATTTTTTTTTTCTCTACTGTCATTTCGTTCTCTGAAAACTCTCTCCTATGGCGTCCTCTAGGCTCCTGTTGTACAAGAAGCTGTCAATGGCATCAACCCGATTCTACTGTGGTCAAGCTTCAGAACCTCCAAAGCAGCAGTCACTCAAAGAAAGGTAAGGTTGTGGGTTTTGAATATTACTAGTCCTTGATGAAATATGTGATGGGTTTGGTATGGTTAACTGGGTTAAGTTCCTTGTTTTTGTCTATAATAACTTAGGGATGCCTTTACTAATTACAGTGTAGGTTGCTTTAGTTTTGTGAATAGGTTCAAATCTTGTTGTTTGGGTGTTATTTTTGGTGAATAATGCTCATTAATCTGTTCTGCTAGACTTTTTTTTTTTTTTTTAATAAAGCTGGGAGGAGGATGAATGTGAAAACTGTAGGGTGGGAAAACAAAGAAGGTTATGGGGAATAATATTGGGAGGAATGGAAATGAAGGACTGAAGGAGAGTGGAGATGATGATGAGTTTGTTGGGTTAATGTCATAGTCAATAAGTAATACTAATTTGTACTATCCTTAGATTCTAAAATGTACCAAATTCTTAGTTATATCATTGCCTTATGCTGGCATGTGGAATGCTAAAGTCATATTACATCTCAAAATTGGTTTCTACAGCAGATTGTTTTAGTTAAGCTATGTTGGTTGGTTGGAATTTGAACAGGCTTCAAGTCTTGTTGAGAAGGTGAACTAACCCAAGCTTCTCACATATGCGTCCCCAACAACATCTCATCAAACAATTGGAACCCTTCAACATTCCACTCTATGAATGCCAATTAGAATTTCAAGCTTTCAACTCATAACAGAAATTGAAGTTCCCCATATATATTCTGAGAAGACTAGCTAGGTCTCTCTAATCCTATCAAACAATGGCTAGTTGCAAGCATGTTTTCATGTTGGCTTTAATTGTAACAGTCTTTGTCCACCCCCAGCATTGATGCTGCCTACAATTCCATCTCTGCCACTTTGCCACCAATGCTTAGCACTCCATTGCCAACTTTGTTAAGGACCACATTGCCACCATTGCCAAGTACCCAAATCCCCTCCTTACCAAATCCAACTCTGCCAACAGTTCCCAAGGTGATTGTTCCTCCTCTGCCAGCCACTCCATTGCCCACCATTTGCCACAACAATCCCATCAATTCCTACCATTCCAACCACGATCCCAACTATTCCTTTCTTCTCCCCGCCCCCATCAAACTGATCTAGTTGTCCTTGAAGCACTTCATATTTTGCATATTGTGCATCTGTACAATGTATGTTTGTCTTTTTTGTTTTTTGTTTTTTCATTTAATAATTGTTATATAGTATTTGTATATTTGCTGAAAGATATATATAGTATTCCTGGTGAACTAAATAGTGTTGTTATTGTGCAGGTTTACTTGTTATTGTAAGAAATTAGACGATGATGTATCTCATCGTCTAATTAAATATTTGGACAAACTCGAAGGTGGAAGCCTTGCAGTGATGCTGAAGGCTGAAAGGCTTATTTTGCAAAGCAAGGCTGCCATTATTGATGCTGCGAAACACGAGTTATCCAGCGGATTCAGGCCAATCGGGCTTGTTTTGGGAGGTGTGGTCGGGATTGATGCTTACCTGAGTAGTCGACGATTGGAAACAAAGGTGGCTGATCTGCATGTGCTTGTGGAACGGTTGTCGAACAGTGTGATTAATGAGCACTCTTCTCTTGGAGAAGAAATAGCAAAGCTTACCGTGGAAGTTTCGAAGCTTTCTACGCTCATCTCCAAGGAGCCACCTAATCCAGAAGTGGAGAGGAAAATGGATGCAGTTTTGGCAGCGACTGAGAAACTAGTTTCCGAGTATGTGAAGAAAAGTGAACAGAAGAAGAAATATGGTGGCTTGCAGAAGACCATGCGTGGTTTTGTCACCTGGTTATTTGATGTTGATGACTAGGTGGCAACCATAGCAGGAGTAATTTATGTAAATTGTGTGGCCTTTGTGCCTCCCTAGGTCTTTCTTATATGCTATTTTAAATTTTAATCAGGATGTTTTTCTTATATGTAATTAAATTTTGATTAGGAATTAAATTTTTTTTTTTTATATGTCATTGAATTTTGATTGAATGGGAATTTTCAAATGAAAATTTTTGTGAATGATTACATACACTTGCAAGTTTATAGTTAATGAAATTTTAGTTAGTATTCAGAGGTGTGTTATATAAGGGATGGTGTAGGGAATGATTACATAACTTATCTTATCCATACCTAATTCGATTAATTTATCTATGATTACCTTACGCGATTAATATTCATATTCAATATATCTATGATTACCTTACGCAATTAATATTCATATTCAATAGTTACATAACTTCTCTAGAAATGCAACTCTCAAAAATTCAACCTAAAATTAAAGCACTTAATGAATATATATATATGTGTGTATGTATGTATTTAGGGTTGTCAAATGGGTGACTTTGGGTTGGTTTGAGTTTGGCATAATTGGGTTGGATATATAAAACTCATTTACCTATTAAAACCCATTTAACTAATTGCTTCTAATTCAAATCTAACTCAATCCAATTATTATGGGTAGACCTCAATCCATCCAATTACCCAATTATCAAAATTATCAAAATGCTACTAAAGTGAAAAATGACCGATGTACTCTAAAATCTTAAAAAATGACCAAAATATCCCAAAACCTAAAAATTACCAAAATAACCCCAGAAACCTAAAAAATGACCAAAATGCCCTCCAAAACCCAAAAAATGACCAAAATACCTCTGAAACTTAAAAAATGACCAAAATACCCCCAAAACTTTAAAATTACCAAAATATTCCCAAAACCAAAAAATGACAAAAATACCCCTGAAACCTAAAAAATGACAAAAATACTACCAAAACCTTAAAATGACCAAAATACCCCTAAAACCCAAAAAATGACCAAAATACCCCTGAAACCCAAAAATGTCCAAAATACCCTCGAAACCCAAAAAATGACCAAAATACCCTCGAAAACTAGAAAATTACCAAAATACCCCTGAAACCCATAAAATGACCAAAATACCCCCGAAATCCAAAAAATGACCAAAATATCCCCGAAACCTAAAAAATGACCAAAATACCTTGAAACCTGAAAATGACCAAAATACCCCCTAAACCTGAAAATGACTAAAATACCCCTGAAATCCAAACTACTAATCCGCATGATGTGCAATGCATGTTGAAATATTTTGTTTAATTTTATGTGTAATGTTTGGGGATTCAACTTTAATTATATTTCATCTTCGGGGGGTTTTTGAACCTTGGATGGCTCTAGTGGAATGGCGTTTGCCTGTTATCTTTGATATTTTAGATTTACTTGTGTTTTAATTGTTGCCAAAGAAAACTCAATTTTAGCAAGATTGTCATATTTCAAAAATTGTATATAAATCTTATAAAAATAATCAGTAAAATTATTTTACAATGATAATTAATTAATTATTGCATTACTTAAAATAACTAATGAGATGGGTTCAAGTTGTATCTGTTACAACTTATGAGTTGCACCTTTTTACACTTTTAATTGTGAGAAAAAAAAAATTTGCATGTCATCAGTTCTTTCTACGCGCTAGTCTCCATCTTCTTCTCTCTCTAAACTTAAACAAAAAAAAAAAAAAAATGATCCCATCTTCACAGTCATGAGTTTTAAATCACATTCCCATTTTTGGTAGAGGCTCAAAGTTTAGTGTGGTTGGCCATTTTTCAACAAACACACTTTTTTGATAATAAGCAACAAACACACTCGGTTATGAGAGAAGATGAGATAGTTTCAATTCTCATCAATGGGAGGGTGTCACCTCGGGAATTGTGGGGATGGCTGGGAATTTTGGAATTGGCAAAGATGGTATCTGGGTGCTTGGCAATTGTGGCAATGTGGGTTTTGGCAGAATTGGCAATGCTGGTGTGTCCAAAATGTGGCGCGCTGCAAGGCTTGTGGTTGCTAGTGATAATGCTAGGACCAAAGAAAGGAGGAAACAATAATTAGAAAACGCCATGGTTTGATGAAAATTTCTCAAACTTAGGGAAGAAGAAATATAGTGAAAGAGAGTGAGAGATAGGAAAATGAGATTTCTATATTTTCATATATTATACAATGGTATTTACAGCCTTGAATCTAACCTAATGTTAGTTCAATAAATAACAAATTGGGATGGCCTGGAACGAACTTCAACGGCTAGTAACAGTGGTAACAAAGTTAATAGCACTAACAGAATTTTGAATTTGAAGTTTAACTACCTTTAGTAAGACGACACCGTATTGTTAAAAGTCTAAAGTCTGCTGAGAAACGATGCCGTGTTGCTGTGGTTGTTTGAAAACGGTGTCGTGTCTAACAGTAGAAACTTTGAGAAGATGTTGTTGATTGAAAAAACTAGATGGCTGATGGCCATCAGTGATGGGTATTTTTAGTGGGAAAACGTTAAAGCAGGATTTTGAGGACTAAATAAACGATATATGAGTTTGAATGTTTGATGGAATATTATGGTTGGAGGGAGGAAGTATGAGGAAACCTTGATTAGTTCACCTCCCAAACTAGACTAATTGTTTGTTCAAAAATACCAGTCAACCTAAAAGGATGCAATTGTTCCAAAAAACATATAGAGAAGAAGAAAAAGAAGATGTAATAGGAAAACAAACCTACTGCTTATATGAGTCTATCATGAGACTCTCTTTTTTAACTAATAATAATAATAATTTTTTTTTTAAAAAAGACACATTTTCTTTATAAATTATCAAATGAATACACTGACTTGGATATTTGACCAATTTTTCATGTGACGCTTAGTAGATGATGATAATTTATATTTTGATGAGATTTCAAATAAGATCTTATATATGCCAAAAGTGAGTAGTTTAACTAACAGTCTGATATCACTTGGTGTTTTCAATGGAAACTTATAGGGGAATATTTGACCAATTTTTTATGTGACACTTAGTAGATGATGGTAATTTATATTTTGAAGAGGTTTCAAATAAGATCTTATATATGCCAAGAGCACGCAATTCACCAGCTGATAGTCTAACATCACTTAGTGTTTTCAATGAAAACTTTTAGGATTCAAATTTTTCTCCAATTGTAACCATTGAATTTATAAAAAATAAAATCTTATTAAGTGGGGCAAAACATATATATAATTGCTTAGGTGTGTTGGGTGCACATGCACCATAGTCCAGCCCACATAGACTTCTATTGCAAGTGGAAATAGGCGAAGTGGTCTACATGAATAAAACTTCTATTCCTAATGTAATTAGGAGAGTGGCAGGCAATGGGAGGAGCTTTTATATAAAGCTTGGGACGTGTGTTTCATATATATATTGAGATATAGAGAAAAGAGAAAAGTGCCACACGGTGAAAAAGAAAAAGAATAGAGAAAAATGATTGCTACCTTTGAGAAAGATAATTTTTGTGTGTGAGAGCAAAGAAAAATAAGAGAGATTTTTTTTTTCTTTAGCCGTGAGGCATACACAAGAATTATTGTAATTGATTTGATAATGGTGAAATTATTTGGAGTTTGTCCCGTGGTTTTTCCCTTCAAAGAGAAAGGGATTTCCACATAAAGTTTGTGTTTTTGTGTGTGATTGTTATTTTGAATTGCTAATATTTGTGATAATATTATTTGGGACCTAACAAGGTGTTGTATATTGGATTATTCAATTAAATTCAAACAATTGATTGTATTAATAGTGAAATATCAACACTTTTCACTTTTTCAAAGACAATTAAATTCTTTATTTATGTTTTGAATTTAATAGGAAAGTTTAATGTACTGTAATAAAGAATTGTACTTAAGTTTTATACTTAGAAGTTTGTGTTCTAAGTATGAAATTTATAAATTACTAGTATATACTAGCATGGTCGTGCATGTTAGTATACATGTCCACTGGACTCTAGCTAGGCCCATTGTAATATACTTACACCATATTTTATATTTATTGCACACATATTACTTATGCTGCCTATGTATAGGCAACATCATTTTGTGTAATTTTATGGATCAACATATAAGAGAATTGATTCTTTATTCTAACAATGCAATATATGAATTAATTATAAGTTATACGATATGCTAGTTAATTTACAATCCATAAGTAACCCATAATTAATCTCATTACATATTTGTTTACAATCATTTTTTTCACAGTCGTACACTTTTCATTTGCATTATCCTCTTCCAAAAAGTATGACAATTCCATTCGAATTGTCATAATTTCATTAGTATGCTTGCATGCGCAATGTACACTTTGAATCAAAGACCGATGTAGAGAAGGTTTTGTTAAGAGAACCTTGGATGGTCAAGTTTAGACCTTTCAAGTATGAGCAAATTGTAGCACGCATGTTTAATTTGAAGGGTAGCATGTACCCATTCGGTTTTTATAGTGAAAATACATTAAATATTTAAGGATCCCGAGAAATCTATATATATAATAATAGGTAAAGTTAAGAGAAAATCTAATTAGATCTCAAATTGGAATTCAATTAGAGTCTAATTTTGTGCCACATGTCCCATCTAATCTAAGTTTCTAAATTTTTGAGCCAACTGAGTTAATTTAATGTAGAAATTGGATTTCAATTAGAGTTTGATTTTGTGACATGTGTCACATTTAATCTAAGTTTTTTAATTTTTATGTCAAATGAGTTAATTTAGTGTAAAAAACAAGGAGTCCAATATAAGTAAACCATAAAAAACATAATTTTTGAATGATTTTATATTTATGAGCTTTTTTTTATAGAACTAAAAACAATTCAAGTTTATAAGTCATCTATATATATATATATATGTCCCATCTAATCAAAAATTTTTTAATTTTTGTGCCAAATGAGTTAGTTTCGTGTAAAAAACGAGGAGTCCAATATAAATAAATTATAAAAAGCATAATCATATATTTAACATTATATAAAATTAGAGGAAGAGAGAGTTTAAATGATTTAATATTTATGAGCTTTTTTTGTATAACTAAAAACAATTCAAATTTATAAGTCATCTATATATAAATTAATAGGTAAACTTTAGAGAAAATCCTATTAGATTTTATCATTAAAGTCCAATTTTACATCATGTGTCCTAAATTATTTATTTTTAGAGAGGATTTTATTTCATAATTTTGGAATAAAACGTGGGACCATATCAGAATTAATGAACATAAAAATATTTAAAAATTTGACAATTTACATTTTTTACCTAATAACATTCTTACAATACTTTTTAAAGAGTTAAAAAAATATATATAAGAATGACTATCAATAATATTTAAATTATATATGTAAGAATTATACTATGCATCTTAATGTGTATTTTTTAAGTATATCCATGCATATGCATGGGGTTACAAGTTAGTTAAATTAATGAGTTGTCACAGGAAAATCTTTAATAGTTAACATCTGTCACTTGATTAGTTAGAGTTTCACTTATAAACTAGTTAGACGAATGGCTTCAATTCTCCAAGGAAGGTCAAGGAGCTACATTATGGTTCAATTTTTATACCATACCATTTGGTATATATATATATATATATATAGATGGTGCTTGAGCCATCTAACTCTACCCATAATTTTTCCTTTTTGTTTTTTTTGTTTTTTATTTATTATTATTATCATTAGCAGATATCTCGTCTAACCTGTGTCATTTATTATTGTGGCCAGTAATATGGCCTTACAAGGATGATAATTAAAAAATAAAAGAAAAAAAAAATCGACCAGTGTCATGTATTAATTTAAGATAGAAGGCTGATCTTAGATTATAAGTGAAACTCCACCTTTATTTTTTTGTTCGAAAGTTTAATTAATTTAGTGATTTATGCAATTATTCCATATCACAGATTAACATAAAGTATATTGTATGTCACACTTAGCACAAAATTAGACTCTAATTAAAATAAAGTTTGGAATTTTATTGGATTTTTTCTCAGTTTTGGCTATATATATATATATATATATATAGAGAGAGAGAGAGAGAGAGAGAGAGAGAGAGAGAGAGAGAGAGATGGCTGTTTATTTTTGTCTCCTCCAAGCCCAACTTTGATGCAATCTAACTTATGGGTAACAGAATTGAATACCTTCTTCAAACAATAGTCCTTTTTTGAATATAATTTAAACTTATAATCCTATTTACATCATCTTTTAAACCTACCCTTCCTCCTTGACCCCAGAAAGAGAGAGATAACCAATGAAAAGAATAAAAGATAGCTCTTCAAAATTTATATTTCTTGTCAATCCAGAACAATCTGGTTTCATCAAGAAACAGTTTTTAGAATGTTGCACGTAATTGGAGCATAATAAATATTTGGTTAATCTAATAGGGAAACTCAGCTTATTTGCCTTTTTAAATATGTGATTATAATGGTAGAAAATGGGATGATTATGGAGAGCATTGCTGAAATTTAAGCATCAAATAAATAATGGTTAAAGTATTAACATCCACAATTGCAAATAATATCCTATTTTACTATCTAAAAAGCTATTTTATTTATTATACCATCCCACTTTACAATGCACTTAACATTGTAGATTTTATTTTTACATACAACGTCTTAAAATAATATAAACAACCCAATAAAAATAATAAATCTCTACTCTCTCTCTCTCTCTCTCTCTCTCTCTCTCTCTACAACTTCTCTACCCTGCTCTCTGTCTCTCCCTCTCTCTCTTAACCATCCAAACCACCCTAGATCAACCCCCCACTACCCCACTACCCACCAAAATCCCACTAGAACTGTTGAAATCAAAACCACTCAAATCAAAAACCAACACCAACTGACACCGAACACCCACACCCACTACCATCGAAACCAACACCCATTGCCACCGAACATGCCACCCCATTAATAGATCAACCTACACCACACAACCTACAACCCATAACCCTCATGCTGCATGACCCACTTCGCTGCCACACAACCCATAACCTCCACCATACACCCGAACACAGCCCACACATGACACACGCACGACCCATACAGACCATAAACGACCCACAAAGCCCATATAATCTTCACATCACGACCCACGTCGTAGCCACCGCTTGACCCACGTCTCCAATGCATCCAAACCCATGACCTTACCCAAGCCTTTAATGCATCCAAACCCACGCCACAACCACCACCTAATCCACGACCCACATAGCCACAACAAACCCCAAACCCCCATTAGAAAATCCCTAGAGAGTGAGAGAGAGAGAGAGACAGAGACAGAGACAGAGAGAGAGAGAGAGAGAGAGAATAATATAATTATAAAAAGTAGAAACTTGCTTTATTGTAAAAAAATTTATAATTGGAAGCTTGGATAATGCATCTCTTTTGTGGTTTGGTGCTATAAAATAGGATATCCAAAGTTTTACAACTCCGGATACTAATGCTCTTAAGGTTCCGAGATTCTTCTTTTTCTTTTTCTTTTTTGTTTGAGAAACCCATTCTAAGGTCTTAAGTCATTGCTTTGGCATGTTCCATAATTATTGTTCTTGAGATCTAGGTATAAATTACTATCTTCTAATAGACAACTGAACATTTTTAAGCAACATCAAGATTAACAAGGCCGACTCCATGTATTTTGGAGCCAAGGTGAGAACTAAATTGAGATATTTAATATATTTAAATAATAATTTTTTATATAAAATTTGTTATACTTGCTTGTTTCAATGCAAAACTACTAATTAAAATTTTTTATTCAAGTTATCTAACATCTCTTCTTATATTAATAATATAAATAATTCAATTAAATTTTCTTAAGATATTGTATTTATTAAGTAGTAATTAGATATATATTTATTTGAATTCTTTTTCACAAAATTTAATTTTTAATTTGTTAACAACTAGTATATCATCTATATCTATTGTAAGGACGCAATTTGTAATGACCCATAACAATGTTGGGTTCACACGTAAAAAGGCCCAAACAATATCATTTATAAAGCGTGGGTTTGAAAGGCTAGGCCTTGGTCACCAGACAGTGGTTTGTCGTGGTGTTCATACATAATTAAATCATATTCGCCCTAGGAGTCTTTCTCCCGGAGGCGGGCTGAGAGGCTCTGGTTTTTGGCCATTTTTCCCAACCCCTTTCCTCGGATTGCTTACTTTTCCTTTTATACTAGCCTATATCCCTTATCCAACGTCCACGTGTGGGTTCGATTTTCTAAGACTGATACTTGTCCCATCAGCCCATACCCAGAGTGGTTGGGGGTGGCTGTAAAAGCTGAAGAGTATGGCTCTATCAGGTGCAAAGTATTGAATGGCAGTAAGGGCAGCTTTCCTTTTGTCCTTGGTCGTTATACTATCCAGCGTACCCTTCTCTATTGACCTAGATATTTTAGATTTTTTCCCAAACTGTTCCTATACCGTTTTTGCCCTTCCTTCCAGGGAGACCTCGGATATGCTGAGGACAGAATCATCCTCGGCTGTGTCTCAAAACTATTTGGACTTTTATTACCTATCCTCGGCTATAACCTTCCTCGGCTCGGGCCTTGGGCCCCAATGTAAAAATGGGCCAGGGCCACAAATTATTGGACCCCACATCTATATATTACTTAAAGCTGAAGCGTAGCATTTAATACTGCTACTCTCATGTTGTGCCACATCAGCTGTCACGTCATTCTTTTTTTTTTTCTTTTCTTTTTTAAAATATAATTTGTCCTACAATTTTAAAATGGTTTTTACAATTTTTAGTTTTATAATGTAGCCCACTACTTATTTATTTACTTCCACTATTACCCTATAATAAATCTGTATAATTAATCCAGTCCACCTTTTATTTATTTAGTTCTACTATCAAGCCCAACCCAAAGTCTTTTTAGTTCAGATTTAGGGTTTTGTGTGAGCCTTTTCAACTTAAAGGAAGAAAAAAAAAAAAAAACAAAAAACGTTGAAGTCTTTCAAGCTTTAGGGTTTTTTTTTTTTTTTTTTTTCAATTTTCTTATAATTGTTTTTAACATTTATTTTTTTAATATTTACACTTCTCCAACCTTTCTCTTTCCCTTACCATTTCATCTCCCCATTACTTCTTCAATTTTTCTCCATTCCTTACCTTTTTATCTCCCCACTACCCTCTACATTAATATCATTCTTCATCTTTCCCTTCATCTTCCTTTATTTTTGTCTCTTTTTATTCACACCCTCTTTCTATAAATTTGTCACTATCTCTTCTATTCTATGCATAGTTTTCCCTCACAAAAAAAAAAAAAAAAAAAAAAAAAAAGGTTCCCTCTCTCTCTCTCTCTCTTTAAATTTTTTGGTGGATTTTTTTATTTTTCTTGCATCTCTACTTTAGGTTGATAATTTTTTATATTCTTTAAAACTCTATTTTGGGTTAATGCAATTTAGTTTTGTTTTTTAAATTGTTGTTGTTGTTTTTTTTATTTTTTATTCTCTTTGATTGTTAAATGTTATCCTATTGCGTTCAAAAGAATTAAATATAGCATATAAAAATATAATATTATTCTATTACATAGTATAATTTGGATAATTTGGTATTTATTTTGTTACATAGTATGATTTTTTATAGTGCTTAATTTAGATGTTAAACTATGAGACTTTACTAATTTTTTTTTTTTATTTTCTAATTCTTTGTGGTGGACAAAGTACTCTTAATAGTTGTATTAGAAGTACTCTATAATGTCATTTATTTAAGGAAAAGTAAAGGTTAGCCAAACGAAAATAATCGGATAGGTGACAAATTTTAACTTTTGCAATTTTATTTTTATTATTATTATTATTTTATAACAATGCATGTATAAAAATTTAATTCTTAGATTTTGCAAATAATTGTTTATTTGATAATATGTTTTGGGCGGCTGAAATTATAATTTCTACAAAGAAAATAACCTTAATAGATTATCAAAAACAAAATTTTATCCTAATATTGGTTCAATTAATCATTGTTAAGTTTTATTAATTTTTTTTAGTTTACATTTTTTTGGTGTTTTGGATTGTTCCTATATTACATTTATGATTGTTCCTATAATAAATAAAAATATAATTACGAAATACATTACTCATTAAATTGTTGTTGTTGTTTTTTTTATTTTTTATTCTCTTTGATTGTTAAATGTTATCCTATTGCGTTCAAAATAATTAAATATAGCATATAAAAATATAATATTATTCTATTACATAGCATGATTTGGATAATTTGGTATTTATTTTGTTACATAGCATGATTTTTTATAGTGCTCAATTTAGATGTTAAACTATGAGACTTTACTAATTTTTTTTTATTTTCTAATTCTTTGTGGTTGACAAAGTACTCTTAATAGTTGTATTAGAAGTACTCTATAATGTCATTTATTTAAAGAAAAGTAAAGGTTAGCCAAATGAAAATAATCGGATAGGTGACAAATTTTAACTTTTGCAATTTTATTTTTATTATTATTATTATTTTATAACAATGCATGTATAGAAATTTAATTATTAGATTTTGCTAATAATTGTTTATTTGATAATATGTTTTGGGCGGCTGAAATTATAATTTCTACAAAGAAAATAACCTTAATAGATTATCAAAAACAAAATTTTATCCTAATATTGGTTCAATTAATCATTGTTAAGTTTTATTAATTTTTTTTAGTTTACATTTTTTTGGTGTTTTGGATTGTTCCTATAATAAATAAAAATATAATTACGAAATACATTACTCATTATTAGATTAGTTTAAATTGTAAAAAAAAATTTAATAAAACCATCATAAAAATAATTATCACGAACAACATGCAGGTTCACGATTAGTATATCATATTATATATAATAAAAGTTGGGCTTAGAAGCCATGGTTGCGCCATGTGGCTTCACCAAATTGCAGAAATTTTAATAAATTTTTAGATTTTAATAATAGATATATACATATTTTTTGGATAAATATAACAAATCAAGTAATGAAAGAAAGTAGTATTTCATTTACAACTATAACAGTTGTGGTTATCTAAAATGTTATCAACAAAACCTAAAATTAATAGAATAGAATTACCTAAGGATAGAATTTAAATAAAAAAGAGAGAGAAAAAAACGTAAAAGAAAAAAAAGAACATATTTGCATTTTTTTTTTCCTACTCACCAAATTGCAGAAATTTTAATGGATTTTTGAAAAATAAATATAATTTTTTTTATGTTCTTATCTTTTTCTCCTATAATTTCTAAGTTGATAAATTTTTTAATTTGAAATCACTTCTTTAGATAAAGTTTGATAGACACAAAAACTCAATAATTTAATATCAACTTAACTTCTTCTCATCCATTAAAGAAAAAAAAAATTATTCTTAAGCTTCACACTTTCATAAATTTTTATAGATATATATATATATATATATATATTGTTCTTATCTTCTTAAATTGCAGGAATTTTTTTTTTAAAGATTTTTTTAAAAAAATAGATATAAATTTTTTGTTCTTATCTTCTTCTCCTATAATTTCTATTTTTAAAAAAAAAAAAAAAAATCAGCTTCACACTTTCATAAATTCTTACAACACGTTAAAAAAATTGAAGAATTTTGATTAGATTTTAAATATTTCAATATTTTTGATAAAATAGAAGTTTAGTTATTATTATCAACTTAAACTCTAATACTTAATCAATTTTTAGGATGTACACAAAATCTTAATCAATCATTGAATGTTTATCAATTTTATTTAAATCACCATTCATTTGTAGTTTTGTACTTTAATTCATTAAAAATAAAAAAATAAAAAAACGTCTATCCTTATTAGTACTTTGTTTCTTTATACTAATATGAAATTCTATCCATATTTATCCAATAAAAAATGATCGAAGGAGATTTAGTTTAAGTATAAATCATCTCTAAATTCAAACTCTATCAGATTAAGAAGTTACCTCCTTATCAAAAAAAAAATTAAAATTAAATCTTATCTCACTCTAAAATACAATACAGGTATTATTTTGCTTAGCCGTGTTTGTCTCTTTACTTTACTTTTCTTTTCTTTTTTTTTTTTTTGGCCTGGCCACATGTAAATAGTGTTACATCTAACAATGTTGGTGCAGTAATGCTTTTCATGAGTACTTATTTTTGATGTTGCAGCTTTCATAATAGAAAAGTGCTATGGTTCTCCTCTCTGCCCTATCTACAACCTCGCAGGTAATTTTTTTTTTTTTTTTTCTTTCATCAAATTGAATAGATTTTGTGTATTTGTTGCCTTTTTATTATAGATAATATGATTTTTATGAACAAGTTTTATAGATAGGCTGAAATTCTATATTTGATCACAGTTTTTAGTGTTTTTTTTAGAAGTCAATATAGCAAGCAATATATTTGTATTTTTTTTAATTTCTTATTACATGATTATTTGTTGTTGACATCCATATTTTATAATGGATTTAATTTGTTATAGCTTTTGTTTGGTATTTGTTCCATGTAATCTATATTCTTTAATTAAAAGCAAAATTTGTTGTCAAACATGAAATTGGATACGAGAGAATCCATCTATACTTAACTCCCTTTTCTTTTCTTTTTTTAAGCTCAAAATTTTGGATATTTTCTCATTAATAAATTGAGGTTTTGGCTTAATTTTGTTTTCAACCGTTTCAATTATTGAATTCATTATTTTTTATGATTAAAAAAAATAATATATGTGTTCTTAAAGGCTAAAACACAATACAATTACAAGCATTACTTTAAGTTAGGGTGTTATATTTATTTATTAGTACGTTAGAATGTTACATTAAGTTAGAGTATTATATTTTTATTTATTATTAATTTAGAATGTTACATATGGATACATATGCTGGTTTAGGGTTGATATAACTTATAACCATTTGAATGAAATCAACACTAAAACAAATTAATGAATTCAAAACATTCAAAAACATTGTCAAGTTTCTAAAGGCTCCTTCTTTGTTTTTGTATTTTGTTTTTATTAAATTCATTAGATTTTGTGTATTGGTTGCCTTTTGTTTAAACTAATTTTCTTAGATTTGATCTAATTTATATGCTTAGGGTCTTAGAACTAATAGATTAATTTTAACAATTTTCTTATTTGATTTTTATGTTACATCAAATTATCAAGATGTTCTACACGTGTATTCTTGAATTATCAATTTTAATTTTAATTTATAATATTATCAAGATTATATCAATTTTGGATTTATCAATTGTTTAGTACTTTTTTAAAATAATTATCAATTTAAAATTCAATTTGGAATTATCAATTTAATTTAGTTTTAGAAAGAAATCTTACCCCTTATTTTAGTGAGATAATTATTTATACTTGATAATTTTTTCTTTTATCTTTATTGAATCTTACCTTTTTAGGCAGCTTTTATTAGCATTACATTGATTCTTCATCTTAGAGATGAGGCTTCCATTGCTACTATGGACAGGTACGTATCTCATGCAAGCATATATGAAGTTAAATTGCCTTTTAATATTTTGAATGCTTTATTATTTTGCTAGATGTGATTAGGCTCAAAAGTATATTCTTCATTATTTTTCTAGATCATTTAAATACACTAAAACTAAGTTAATAGGATTTATTTTATATAATTTATCAAACAAAATGAAATAGATTTTGTCGATTATGATTTATTCATGTTGTTCCCTTTTTACTTTTTATTTTTATTTTGAATATCAGCATTTATTTATGTAAAGTGTGCATAGAATTATGTATCTGTTTGCAACATTAATTAATATTTTTCTGCTAATTATTAGCATAATTTTCTATTCCCAACAAATTCTTCATTAATCTTTTTATTTTTTTGGTTTTAAATTGCAAAATTTTAGAAATTTAATTCCCAAATTTTCAGAATCTTTAAAAAGTCATCGTTCTTTTTTTTTTTAGAATTATAGTCGTCATTCTTCCAATATCAATCGTTTTTATGCATTGATTATTTTTACTCTTGGGCCATTGTTATAAAATAGTTTTTTTTTTTTTTTTGTTCCGATTATGGAACTTATTTGACTAAAGTAGTAAAATCAAAGTGGAAATGATAGCTCTGTATAGAAAAAAAAAATTATTTTAAAGCCAGGTATTAAATGGTCATAGACTCATGCAATTTTACAATCTATATGGTTCAATTTTTTTTTTTTAACTTGGTTTAATTTTTTTCTTGGTTTTGTTTTCCAGGTTTGTCATCAAAGATTCCAAGCATCCTAAGAAAGGTGTGTAATTTATATCTCTCCAATTTTTTTTTCATTTACACATAGTGTCTCTCTTACAATTCAAACTATTCATTTTAATTTTTGTTTCTCAAATAAAATTTGTATTATATGAATTTATGTTTAGAAAAAATTAAAGGTTAATATTCTCCGAATAGTTCTATCTCTTAAAAGTGGCCAATTTTTATAATACTATGTCTAAAGATTTTAATAAAGAACAATGACGAAGAAGAACAAGGATATTCTAAAAACATAGTGTACAAATAGGTATTCAAAGATTTTCCGAATGTAAAAAATATTATTTTTAACAATACTTCAATTCACTAACAAATTAGTACTTATTTTGTTATAATAATTATTAAAATATATAATTATTTATACATATATTTTATAAGTCTTTTCATAAAACCGTGCATTGCACGGGCCTATAACTAGTTATATATAACAATAAAGCAACACCTACTGCTACTATCAATAAAAAAAAAGGTGAAGTTCTATCTAATAAAAAAAATCAAATAAATAAATGTCAACTTGACCATCTTTTTACTATTATCTATATATATATATAAAACCGAAGCTTTTGAAGCTTCCACAATTTTCCATGTCAGCACATTTTTTAAATATAATATAAAAACAAATTTTCCATGTCAGCCACATAGTAGGAATATATAAATCTCTTAAAACCTAAACCTAAACCTAAACCTAAACGTAAGGACCAAATATTTATGCGCCTTCTCTTGCATAAACCAGGGTTTTAACTAGGGTTTTGAATCAAGCACAGCTGCTCTTTCTTTTGTGGTCTTCTGCTTTCATCGAAGCTATGTCCATTTTTCTGGTACTCTTCTTCTGTTTCATCTTCTCATTTTTATTTCCGAACCTCCTTTCATTAATATTCTCACAGTGCCAATTTTTTTTTTTTTCATTTTTTATCTAATTTTTACAGAAACAATTTTGTGGCAGAGAAAGCTCTCAGTTTCCAATAGAAACTCTCTCCTTCGCATCATAGCAATCGCTTATGCCGGGTCGGGTCTTTTGTATGCCAATAGCAACTCAAATTCCAGTAAGCTTCTAATTTTCTTTTCTGGGTTTTGATTCTTTTACCACTTCTTTGCTTTTTCTTTTTTTCTTTTTTTCTTTTTGGAATAATTGAGAAGTATTAAAGTTTAAATTTTGATTCTTTCTTTGTGGGACTTTCTTGAAATAGAAAACTGAGAATTGGGTTTTATTTAGTATGTTCTGAAATCAAACAGAACACAACAATTCCAATTGGTTCTTTATAAATAAAAAATCTTATATGTTGTTATGATAAATTTTAGGAGCAAATGTAGCTAAAGTTTAAATTTTGATTCTTTCTTTGTGGGTCTTTCTTAAAATACAAAACTGAGAATTGGGTTTTATTTAGTATGTTCTTAAATCAAACAGACCACAACAATTCCAATTGGTTCTTTATAAAAAAAAAAAAATCTTATATGCTTTTGTTATGATAACATTTTAGGAGCAAATGTAGCAGTGAAGGTTCCTGTGGCTCTGCAGGAATCACTATCGCTACCATGGCGAATTACGCAATACATATTTCCCTACCCTTCATTACTTTTATCAGATCCATGGCAACCTGGTTTGTTCTTAAATTTTATTTGGCAATAGATTGTGTCCTATTTATGTATATATATGTTTTTGGGTTCAATTCAAGCTTGAAATTGTAGGAATGCTTCCATTATTTTCTTCTAGAGTTGGTTCGGCTCCATCATCGGATATAAAGAAAGACAATTCTTTGGGGGCAGTTGGAGGTGACCCCAAACCATGTTGCAATTGTTTGGGGAGAGATACAATTGCAAATGCTGCCGCTAGGGTTGGTCCTGCTGTAGTAAATCTTTCGGTTCCACAGGGTATATATTTTGGGTTGTTGTATATGTTTGAGATTTAGTTAATTTGTTTAAAAATAGGATCTAACAGTTGTTTGTGATCTTTGTGTTTGATAGGGTTCTATGGCATTACTAATGGAAAGAGTATAGGGTCAGGAACTATAATTGATCAGGATGGTACAATTTTAACATGTGCTCATGTTGTGGTTGATTTTCAAGGCATGAGGGGTTCAATCAAAGGAAAGGTCAGTGTCTTTGGTGCTTTGTATGTGTTGTCTCCCTTAGTAATACAACTGTTCCATAAACGAAAACCTATATACAACTTCTCCATAAACCAGTAGGTCTTGCTTTCCTCATGCTTCACAGATTTGACTGGTCTTCAAGTTATAGTATACCAATTGAATAGCTTTATTTTACTAATACTTCTGTCATTCTTTGCAGTCTCATGCTTCACAGATTCTTGGTTTTAAATTTCAATATGAACTGATTCCAATTTTTCCCAAGGTAAGGATGTGTCGTAGGTTGACTGGTCTTCAAGTTATAGTATACTAATTGAATAGCTTTATTTTACTAATACTTTTTTCATTCTTTGCAGTCTCATGCTTCACAGATTCTTGGTTTTAAATTTCAATATTATCAGCGTATGGAAGTAAATAGTCCTATACCGCAAGATTCTTGGTTTTACATCAGTTCTTTATCTCAAGAACTATTTAGGTATGTATCCCTTGCAAGCACACATGAACTTAAATTGTCTTTTAATATATGCATGCTTTATTATTTTCCAATAGTTTTCCCGTGCATCGCACGGGTTAGCGACTAGTTATTATTATTATTAAAACCCATGCTACACAACCCCAAACTATGAATGAAAGAATGGGTTATATATATATATATATATAAACAATGAGTAACAATCAAAACAATGAATACGGACAGTGCAAAAGCTTAAAGCCAAGCGAAACAAAAGCGATTAAATAACTCTATTTTATCCCGATAAAATATTGGTTTCTTTCTTTATCTCCAACCAATACTAAGGGCCTCGTTTGGGAGGGGAGAATAGAATGGAATGGAAATGAATAAAAATAATAATTTTAGAATATTCTTCCTTTCCCTTGTTTAAAAGTTTTAATAGAAGGAATGGAAAGTTCATTTCCTTGTTTGAGAGTTTAAGTGGGAGGGAATGGAATTGGTAGAAAGGAACACTCATTCCTCTTTATTCTCTTCAAATCTCAAATTTTTATTCTCCCCGAAATTGGGAGGAATGGGAGGGAATAGAATTAGATTTAATGGTTTTTTTACTAAAACTCTCAAAATACCCCTATATATTCAACCCTTTATTTTAAAATAGGGGTTTAATAATAATATTATCATAAAACGATTACATTCCATTCCCTCCATGTTGCTCTCAAATAAGATTACTTACATTCCATTCATTTTCATTCCTTTCCATTTCTTTATTTTAAAACATCCAATCAAGATTACTTAATTCCATTCCATTCCATTCTTTTCCATTCCTTTCCCTTATGATCATTCCATTCCATTCCCTTATAAACTCCCAAACGGAACCTAAGGGTTAAACAAATATAAAGTAAAACTAGTTTTCACCAAAACGAACAAGCAAAATGAGAGAGACGTTTATAACACAAATTTGAAGAAGAGCCAAAGTTGAAAGGAACGGGAGAAGAAGGTCCCCTACCAAAAAAAAAAAAATTAAAAATTTACTTTTTATACGTTAAATGGAGAGTGGAAAAATTTCCAGTAATAAATAACAAAAAGAAGAAGAAGAAGTTTAATACTTTCTTTTTATCTGCTGATTTCATTTTTTGTTTTGTTGAGAGAAAGAGAAACAAAGTGACTCTAGCTTCTATGTTTGGAAGATTATGAGTTCTACACTCTAAAACTCCCGAATAGAGAAAACCAACCTTCAATTTTACATTAACTATGGAGATTTTTTTTTCTATGTTTTTATTTTATTATAAGAGTGATATGCACCAATAAAATAAAACGCATTTATTAGGGGTACCAATCACATTCATTATTAAATCATTTAGAGAAATGTTATGTTCACAACATTTTTATAGCACTTTCATAACAAATCTTAACTTGTAGCCTGGTAGACAAAAAAGTAATAATTTAAATTGTGAATTCAAATTATAATCAATAATAATTTACCACCTATAATTTGTTGTGAAAATATTGTAGACGTAGCACTTCTCAATGATTTATTAGGTTGTTGATAAAAGTTATGGTAGCTTTGACATTTCATTTCAAAAAAAAAAAAAAAAGCTTTGACATTTTTATTTATTTTTTAATTATTAATTTTCATCTATTGACTAATAAGGGCTTAAGTAATAATTTTACGAGTAAAGATACATTTTTATTTTTGGGTAAACTACACTTGTAGTCCCTAACGTTTGTCCTATATGTCAAAATGGTCCCTAACGTTTCAAATGTGTCAGATTAGTCCTTAACCTTTGGGTATTGTGTCAAAATAATCCATGTCGTTAAGTGGTGGAAAGGAAAAAGCTGACGTGGTTAACGGTGTTATCAAAATATTTATTTTTATGCCACTTAAGTAGCTACATATGTTGCCACATGTCTTTAGTTTTATAAAATAAAATAATATATTTGAAATTAGTTTATTGTAAACTAAAATTCAGTTTTTTTCTTTGCTTAATTTTCTTTTCTTTGCTTTCTATGGAACCAAACAGGAGTTAAAATCCCCGAATTCAAAGCTCAAAAAAATTCAAATTGAAAAATGGTTCAGTAGTGTACCACTCATAAGATTTGCATTGCAACTCTGTTTGTTTAGTTCCTTCCCCAAGAATTTCAAACTGTAAAAAATTCCTATCAGTTGCATAAAACTGAAATTGTGATTTGAAATAATAATTTTAGCTATAAAAAAGGAAAGTGTGCAACAACGTTATCCTTTATTTTAATGTGATTAGGTTGGGTTGAACGTGCTGCCCCTTAAGCAAGAAAATTAAGATAATTTTTTTTTAGAAGTATAAAAATCACGTATTTAAATTTAGTATAGTTATTTAACACATGAATATCTATTTAATATGATAATTTCTTACATCCTATTTTACTAAAGGCAATATTTACTCACAAAAAAATTCTACTAAGGATGATAACGAATGTTATCATCTTCCAATAATAAACAATTAAGTTTTGATAAGACATTGTCACAATATTTAAAATTTCACAATGAATGATGATATATGCTACTAATGAAACTTTTCATCAAATTAAATACCTACAACCATCTACAATGAATATATATTTCGTTATTCATATTTCCTTCTTTGTCATCTTATTTATGAGTGTAATTATGATTTTTAGCTTATTTAATTTTTAATGAACACCCTTTTAAGCAAGAAAAAAAAAACACATATGTCATCGAAGTTTTCATTAGATAAAACTATAAATCTAGAAGATTTAAGCCTCTAATAAATTAGTGTTCTCTAAGTAACAAATAGAAGCCATAGACATCATCATTCTTTCTTTCCAAGTATGACCACCACATAACACTCAAAATACATTAATAAAATTTTTGGGACATTAAAATTTAGTAGGGTATTTAAGACATTGTACAATGGAATATTCTAGGAGTTATAAGATTTTATTGAAGTTTAACTAAAATAGTAACAATATGGGTATATACCATGTGCTGAGTAGTGGTACACTCATGGTCGCTCCAGAAGCTTATAAACTATGAGTGGGAAGGTTACTTAGGTGATGTGGGACAATCACACCCCTTTGTGACAAAACCGTGAGGAACTGGCTCCTCAAAGCGGACAAAAACTGCTTAATGAGGGACACAGCACCCACAATACTCATTTACAAAATATAAAGGATAAAATCATTCAACTTTAAAGCTTTGGGGGGAATGAAACTACCCTAAACATAAAGGGGAAAAATTCTTTTTACACCTTTTTTTTTTGGGTGTGTAAAACTATGTGTTTTTTTTTTTTTTCACACTTTAAACAATGTGAAAAAAAATAAATCAACCCAAGAAAATTGTGCTTAAAAAAGTGAATTTTGGCTCAACAAATTGACTAAACTAAGAAAGAAGTCTAGAAACATAACAAAATATCATGATATTTTCATATTACGTTTATTTTTAGTTATGGTGGGCCTTGGTCTAATATTTTATTATTTTATTTTAGAGTAATGTTATATTTATAACATTTTCATAACAAATCCTAGGTAGCAAATTGTTATTGATTTTAAACTGAGTCAACCACTTTAAACTATGCATTTTAAAAAAATTAAATAACTAAAAGGCAATTGAAAAAAATGTGCTAAAAATAGTGAATTTTGACTCACAAAATTTTGACTAAACCAAAAAAGAAGTCTAGGAATACAATAAAATGTCACAACATTTTCACAATACTTTTTATTTCTAGCTATGGTAGGTCCCTGTCTGATATTTTATTATTT
Source organism: Quercus lobata (assembly GCF_001633185.2). Lineage (NCBI taxonomy): Eukaryota > Viridiplantae > Streptophyta > Magnoliopsida > Fagales > Fagaceae > Quercus > Quercus lobata. The sequence goes on from NW_022154716.1 coordinate 88,528, forward strand.
ATGTCTATAAAATTTCCACAGCAAATTTTAGATGGCAAATTGTAACTAGTTTTAAACTGTGACCACCACTTAAAATTTTGTATTAAAAAAAAAAAAAAAAAAAACCAGCCCAAGAAGACTTGAGTGGAACAACAAATTTTGGCTCACCCAATTTGCCTAAACTAAAAAAAGTTCGGGAATATAATAAAATGTTACAACATTTATTTCAGTCGTGGTAGATCCATTATGATATTTTATTATTTATTTTAAGGAAATGCAAAATTTACAATATTTTCACAAAAAATTATAGATGACAAGTTATTACTGATTTTAAACTGAGCCCATAATCAAATATTACTTTTTTTATGCATCAATAGTAGCTTGGCAACTAGGATTTGTTGGGAAATTAACGCGAAAATGTTTTGGACTTCACATTTTTTTTTTTTTTTTTATCTATAAGAAACTAAGATCTCAGCAATTGTGAAAATATTGTGACAACAACATGATGTTACAACATTTTCACAATAAATTTATTTTTTAGTTATGATTAGTACCAATTTTTTTTTTATTCCTATAAAAAACTGACACCTCAATAATTGTAAAAATAAATATTTTGAAACTTTTTTGTTCCAGTATAACAATAACATGTAAACGCATATAAATATATGTGAAGTGTTACATTTACAACATCTTCATAACAAATTATAGATGGTAAGTTATAATTGGTTCTAATTTAAATCAATATATTAAATTATTTTTTTGCAAATCCATAATAACAAATAAAAACTTATTTATCTAGAATTTATTGTAAAAATATACTGAAAGCATCATACCTCTAAACGTTTAAAAGAATCGAAAATGACCAAAATAATAATAATAATAATAATAATAACAACAACAAACGAAACTCGTGCACTGACGAAAAAAAAAAAAAAAAACCAGCTTAAGTAATATGCAAAACGGTGTGTTTTGTAAAACTCACCAACTACAAACCAAATTGGTACTGTAAAGAGAGAGAGAGCTATTCACATTCTACCCAAAACCAGAATATATTATCATATACGCTCTTTCTGCATTGCGCGATTGATCTCTCCAAATTGCATAATGCCAATGGATCCACCTATTACCAATCTGAGGCTACGTAAGAATTTATGTTCATCGATTAGGTTTTTATTTTATTTCATGTAATTGGATTTGTTTTTTTCTTTTTTGTTTCAAGTCGCCTAACCCTAATTCCTCTTTCTCATCTCATCTCATCCGGTGTTGTAGTAATTTATACTATAATTGGAGTTAGTCTTGCGGGTCCAGTGTCTGCGTGGCTTCAAGGAGAAAGGCAAGTGTTACTGGGTTTTTGAATTTATATATATATATATATATATTTATATATATTGAAATTTTGTTGGCGATGATGCTAATCCGTGTTACATCTTTGGTGGTCGTTCAGGTTGTTTTCTTGGGGAGGATCTTCTGAAGAAACATATCCCGAGTATGTCTGTTTAAACCCAATATTTGTGCATAATATCATTGCTGACAATTTCAAAACCCTTTAGCTACTTGATCTTATCGGTACTATGCTTCAAATATACATTTGAACACGGGCTCTACTTATGTGGGTAGACATGAATTCGAGATAATTTTATGCATTTTGTTGTTGAGATAATTTGTCTCTCTCTCTCTTACAGATGTTTATCAAGTTTTATTTTAATCTGTACTAGTTTTAGATCTTGTGATGCCTCATGGGATAATTATTAGCTACATTAAATAAGTGATGTGGATGGAGGGACCATATTGACCTCAATTTAGATGATTGAGGGTTAAATTGATCTAATAGAATACCCGTCGGGATGCTCCCTATTGATGGGAGGCTAGGGACTTAGACATGGATTCTAGGGATGTGCAGTCAACACACCGACCCACCAAAACAGACCCAACCCAATGGGTTGTATTGATTTTTGTGGACCGGTGGGTAGGGTAGGGTCGGATTGGATTTTTTTATTTATTATTATTTTACATTTGGGTTGTGTCTGGTTAGGGTCAGCATATTCACCAACCTGTCTAACCTCACCCAACCTGAATATATTCAATATGTTTTAAATTAGATATTTTAATTATTAGTTTTACCCTATTGCCCTCAAGGGATCTGAAATACTAAAACATACTCTCATATCATTTCTCATTCTCCTCGCTACCTGCTGCCACTCTCCTTTTCTCTCACCCTTTTTCATTGTCTCTCTCTCGCCAGTATATTGACCAGAGTGATTTGGTTGCTTTGAATCTTTATAAGATGGGAGCAAACTCTCTAGCAATGTTAAGAGAATATTGTTTCGGACCCCGTTTCGGTTTGTCCAGTAGAATGAAATATTTCGGTACCAGCCAATTTCGGCGTACCGTTTCAGGGTGTTTTGGGGTTCCTAAAAAATAATTTATATATATTCTTGTAGAGCATAAAATTGTCAATTCAAATAAATAAATAACTTAATGTCAAATAATACAAATCATTTAGTCTTAACTCTTAAGTCTTAAACATCAATATTTTTTTGATAGGTAATCAGAAATCTTATATTAAAGAAGGAAAAAAATAAATGAGAAGTACAAGATGTTCATGATAATGAACAGCAACACAACACAATAAGAAGATTTACAGGTCAATAGCTAAATATCAAATAATACAAAACATTTAGTCTTAACTCTTAAGTCTTAAACCTCAATATAACATCAAACAGTAATAAGATTTATAACAAGTCATTTCTCATTACATAAGTCCATAATAACTAATAAGCCAACAAAGTTTATAGCATAATATTACTCCTCCTCCTCATCATCATCCATGAGAAAAGGATCAAATTCATCATCAAAAGAACTCCCACAAAAACTACCAGGACCCATTGGAAGATTTGTCAAGCCATGTTCATTGTTGTTGTCGTCATCATCAACGTCATCAACATCAATAGTTTCAAGTTCAGCATCCTCTTCCACATTCACTAGGGCTACTGGTTCATTAAGACAATCCCAATTTATTTCATCTGGATTAAGAAGTGCAGGTTCTTCAGCCACCCAATCTCCCATCAAGTCAATGTTATCCAAGCTTATAGGATCCAATGCATACTTATTCCTTTGAATGTTCCTACCAATGGGAATATCAAACATTAGTAACATTTTACAATTATTTGAAAGTACATTTCATTTGCATATGAGTAACAATAATAAATTTACCTTTCTCAAAGCCTCAAATTATAATGGACAAAGACCAAATCATTTACATGTTTATGTTCCAATCTATTTCTCTTCTTTGTGTGAACTTATTCAAATGTGCTGCAACTTTTTTTTTTTTTTAAAATAGGTAAGAAACATGTATATTCAATAAACTGCTAAATGCAAAGAAGCACTAGCATATCAAACATACAAGAAAAGAATGAAAAGCACGAACATAAAAGAAGAAAAACACTAAGAACAAAGAAGAAGAGAGCTTAGGAATAAAGGAAGAGAATCACTAGATGTGAGCCCCCAAGCCCTAGCCCAATCAAAAAGGGAACCAGAAAAGAGAGCGAGCAATTGGTCTTCGGATCTATCTAAATCCTCAAATGTCCGCCGATTGCGTTCCCTCCAAATACACCACGTCAAACACAATGGAACTAAATTCCAAATGTGAGATGAATGCTTTCCCAACCAATTCCACCAGCCAAAAAGATCTGACATCGTACCAAAGGGGACCCATCAAATCTCACAGGTTCTATAGACAAAGCACCACAGTCGATAAGCCTTTCCACAATGTATCAACAAGTAATCCGCTGTCTCCCCACAACAACGACAAATAATACACCCACGCCATACCCCCTGCCTCCAAAAGAATTGGGAAATGATTCGAAATAGGTCGTGGTAGAATCCGTTGGATCACATCTAGAAAGTGTTGCTTCCAATCATGTGACACTAGAGCTCTATCAATCCTAGACATGGATGGCTGGTTAGTACCACTAGACCATATATAACTCCCTTCCTCCAAAGGCAAGTCTATCAAGTTTAGGTCCTCGATAAATTCAGAAAACTTTTCCATAGCTAAAGTAAGCCGAGATCCACCCCTCCGTTCACTAGGAAAGCGAACAACATTAAAATCCCCAAAACAGCACCAGGGAACATTCGAGCACTGCTGAATACCAACCAACTCATCTCACAAATAACCCCTCATATTGTTGTCATTTGGGCCATACACCCATGAACATGCCCAAATAAAACCATCCTCCACCCCTTTCCATTGAACGGACACCGAGAATGAACCGACCAGAACCTCTAACTTTTCTAAAACCCTTCTATCCCACATAATCAAGACTCCCCCAGCCGTCTAATCAGCATCTAGGACTGCCCAATCCACATATGGACAACTCCACAAACTGCAAACCATTTGTCTATTCATGCCAACAAGCTTTGTTTCTTGAATAACATCACACTTCCACTCCCATAATAAATTTCTAACTACCAAACGTTTCTAGGAGTCGTTCAATCCTCTAACATTCCAAGAAATCATCTTCAACTTCATTAATACTTTTAATCCCCACTGCTTCTTCTACTACACAACCAACACCCTATCACCCATCATAATTAACCGAGGAAATTAAATTCCTCAATTCTCTTTTCCCTTTACCCGTTGAGGAGGCTGCCTTTTGGTTAACCGTTGCTTTCTTCCGTCGTTCGATAACTACCTCCATCTCCCTTTCTAGCCTTTGAGGATGGTCAATGCACAACCTCTCATGATGGTTCACAGAAAGCCCAACCACTTTACTAAAACCTAAGATCCTATGCTTCACCCAACTTGAGACATCCAGCCTACTACCTAGACCCAACACCTCAGTATCCTTGTGCATTTCCATCGATAGGTTTAGCCTCAGAGGAGCAATAGTGGATAGCGGATTACAATCTGTCAAACTCTCCTCCTTACCCAAACAAGCTACTTCTAAGATAGCCCCTCCCTCCTCCATCGAGTCCCCTAAGTCAGATATGCCAAAAACTGACTTTGATTCGATCAACTCTAAATTGGGCTTAACAGTCTCAGTAACAACTATCTGCCTGGTGCACTTGTCATCCACCCCCTGAGACATGCACTCTACTCCCACTTCCAGCTTTATCCACACCATATACACCATAATCCACCAACCTAGCAGCCATCATTCTATGAAGGGCTGCTGCCAAGAAAATACCCATAGAAATTGGCGTAGCTACCCTATCGACCTTACCCTGAGACATTACAAAGTCATTGGAGCTGACCCCAGCACTATCCAACACCATCCGAGTCATTGTGTGTCCATCGGAGCTAAACCCATCAGAGGAACTACAACCAATCTCCATTAGAGCCACCCCAAGGCAAATAGAACCATTCCCAGCCACCATCTGAGGCACCACGAGACTGTTGGAGATGAACCCATCCAAGAAGCTACAAACAGCCTTTGTTCGACCCACCGTGAGGCTATCGAAGCTGGTCCCAGACACACAACTGCTCTAAACAACCATCGAAGACTCTGCCTGACGATCTGCCACCTTTTCAGTAAGCATTGGGGTCTTGGGTTCATCCGAGGAAGCTTTTGCCGTTGTCACAGATGACTCGCCCATTACACGAGAGCTTGGGCTTGAGAAATTTGCTTCGGTCAGCTGAGTAGATCCCAAATCAGGTTGGGCCAGCTTGGATTTCAAACTTAAGCCCACAGTTGGCATTTTATTACTTTTTTCCTGTGAAGCCCACTCAAAATCAGAGCCCACCACAGCAAGTAAGTGAACCTGTGATCCACTAGAGGGACCCACCACGTGCTCCCTCTGACTGACCCACTTGGAATTCCTCAAACCACCTTTAAACACCATAGGATTTGTATGAACTCGTGACCCTCTTGGAGGGCCCACCACATGCTCCCTCTGATTCCTTTTCACCCAAATAGAACTCCTCAAACCACCTTTATAAGAATTCCATACCACATTCCTTTTAACTTCCTCATTCACCTCTACAATCAAGCCTACTGCTGTCCAGTCAGAATTCCTCAAATCACGTTTTTTTCCATAACCATGTTCATTCCAATATGATTTGAATTTCAACAGAGATCTCCTATTATTTCCTACCGGATTTGTCTCTCCAAAATTAGATTCCTCATTAATGCTCTGAGAATCCACATCTCTACCTCCTAGATACGTCGGACTTGGTATTCTCACCGGTGTACTGCTCAACCTCCTCTATTAAAAAATTGGGTACTGCTTCCCATGCACTGTATCAGCATATGTTTTGAATGGTTGAACCCCTAAGTTAACCTTATGAAGCTGAGCTGCAAAAACAGACCCACCATACACATAGTTCTCAGGTTCCAACATTTTCCTTAACTCTAACCCAAAAACCCTCCATCCATTTTTTGCTCTGCCTTCTGGTATAATAATGGACCTCCTAGGCCCACCAGCTTTAAATTCAGACAAAAGTAAGAACAGGCCAACAGAGTTGGAGCTCCGTTGGAGGGTGTAGACTAAATCACCTTCCTTGACCTTATAAAAATTCTTTAGATTGGTCCCGACGGCAAACTGTTCTATACTCTTCATCAGCCAATGTGCCACGGTCTTACCCATGAAGACCGACTTCATGAGGTACCTACAACACTCAAAGATCCTTAAAGAAAAATACCGTCCCCCTTCCTCTACCACCAGTTGAAAAACTTCGGATTCAATACAAAAGCTGCAAACACCACCCATAATGGCTACCAACACTCAGACCCAAACACTCAACACACTAAAAAATTGAAAAGCTCAGGTAAGTTCATCAAGTGTCAAAAATGTCTGAATCATTCAAACTGTGCTGCAACTTCTCTCACAACTAGTTGCACTACAACATTAACTTAGCACACGAATGGCAAATGATTGTAAATTTGGAGCTCCAAGTCCAAATTGCTCCCACCATGAAACTACAATAACAAGTAAAATGTAAAATGAGCATTGCCCATGTAAAAATGAAATAACAACTATAAAGGATAAATAGACATATTTAAAGGAAATACTTTTAAATTATTAATGTTTACCTGGATTTAGTCTCTCTCATTGGCAGATTGCTAGTGATGTGCCAAAGTCACCCATTGACTTTTTGTACTCATCAAGTTGTGAACTTATTTTGTCTTGAATGTCAGGATCAGGAATCAACCTCATTAGAGTGCTTAGCAACCCTTTTTGAGCTTCATTTTGCCTTTTAGACGAAGGGCTAAAGTAAATTGTAGGGTTAAGAAAGCAACATGCTGCATGCAAAGGACTATGAAGTTGTTTGTCCCATCTAGCATCAATAACTCTAATATAATGTCCATACAAATAAACTTTGTTCTTCAACCTTCTTTTTTTTTTTTTTTTTCCTCTTTTGCTTTGTCCATTGCTTCATACAAGTATCCCATAGCAGGTTTTTCATCCCCATCAACATGATGAAGTACTCTGGCTAATGGCTCGCTAACTTTCACTATCACAAGTGAACATTTGTCTAAGCTCTTTTTTGAACCTTAGCATGCTCTGTAGACTTAAGAAGTTAGTGGCAAACCTTGTAATTGCAGGATGACATAACTCTCTTCCATTTGTAAAATCTTGCTTCATCAAGTCTAAACAACTCCATGGTTGGAAATGAACTTTGTTATCTTTTTTGCCTTCTTAATTGCTTCATCAACAAGAGGGAACCACTTAGGATTAGCAATATTCTCCAACATCAAGTCTATGCAATGAGCTGCACAAGGAGACCAAAATAAAGTACCATACTTCTGCTGTAAATTTTTTTTTTCAACTTTTTTATAGGCAGAAGCATTATCTGTAATCAATTGCACAATATATTCCACACCAATTTCTTGAACAACAGAATCAAATATATTGAACAACGTTTCAGCATCCTTTGTAAGGCCTGAAGTATATTTTAAGAACATGGCACCCCTTGGCCAATACACCAAAAAATTCATTATTGGTTGTTGTTTTTGATTTGTCCACCCATCAGACATCACTGAACCGTCATATACTTTTCAATCATTTTTTATATCTAACAAAAAATCATTAACTTCATGCACAGCATTTTTCAAAAGGGGTCCTTTTAACTCATAAAAAGAAGGCCCCTTAAATCCTGGCCCAACAGCAGCAATGGAATCTATCGTAGGTTGATAATGGGGTGACTGAGCTGCATAAAAGGGTACATCAGAATGATACCATCATCTTGCCACATTCATTTTTGCATTATCAACCTCCAGTAAATTGAATTTGAAGGTCTAGGGTAGTTTGAATGAAAGCTAAAACACATATTTTTAAAATGGAATTGGTCCTCATATCAATTGGATTTAGTACTATGAATTGTATAACTAGACAAAGGTGAAATAAAGAATATAGGACTAATGACACCACATGTAAACTAGGATTGGATACTTTCAATTTCAAAGTGAAATGGAGAATTTCTATTTAATTGTGATGATTCAAATTTGAATCAATTTATGGTCAAGATTTTGCCAAAATCGAGACCCTTGATTTATTCAACTTTGAATCATGGGCTTTTAATGGACACTCTCCATTTCACTTTATATGGAGAGAATCAAAATCTTGTAAACTTAGGGGAGCTAATTTGTATTTTAGTCTCTTTTATTTATGTGGTGGTTTTGTATTTGTGCATTTGCATGTGTGTTGACGTGAAACCTCACCAAGGTTGGGCCCTTTGGACCCATCCTATATTTAGGTTTTTAATATCCAATTAATTGCTAATCAATACAATCATGCCCAAGTATGTTATCCTAACAATGTTGCACACTTTGTTAAGCTTATTTATGTTGCAAGAAGGATACATGTTTATGGAACTGACATTTGTTTATGCCTATTGGGTTTTTGATATTGTATGACTTTTATTATAAGATTTTGCATTGACACGGTTTTCCTTTCTGACATCTTGGTATTTATTCAGAATCAATCTGAATAAATATTGTTGTTTCAATATTATTTCCATTCTAATGAATACATTTTTTAATAGTGCGACTATTCGGCAACTTATACGTCTGGAAGGAAAGGCAGCAAAATCTATGACATTGGGGAAATTGGCTAGGTACCTTAGGTAAGTCTTACGATTTAAACAAATCTGTTACACACATGTATTGAAAGACATCATAGTAACTTTATACTTGATCCTTTTAAACCTAACTTTGTTGTGCTTGTTGGTTTGTAGAAATTTTTCTTTGAACGTAAATTCGGTTACCTTTTTATTAGGTTTGCTGGTTCATGAAATTATTTGGATTTTTGTGAAGATGCAAACTTGTGGACTAGAAAGTGAAATCATAGTCTTTTTTTTTTAATATATAAAAATTCTTAATGATTTCCCAATTTGCTTATTGCTTAGTGCCTATGGAGGTATATGGAGCGAATTGGCTGAATCGAAGAAAGATTGATGTGGCATCAGAATATTAATATTCCTCACTTCTCACCCAACTATTTACTACTAATCCGCATGATGTGTAGTGCACATTGAAATATTTTGTTTAATTTTATATTATGTTTTGTGTATAATACTTATCATGTGCAATATTTGGGGATTTGACTTTAATTATATTACTTGCGATGCTATTAGGAAGAGGGGATAATCAATAGTATGAAATATTTGCTTGATTTTTTTAAATTTTTTTTTGCTTGTGGGTTAGCGCTTTTGGAGGTATATGGAGTGAGTTGGCTGAATTGAAGAAAGATTGATGAGGAATCAAAATAGTCATATTCCTCACTTCTCACCCAAGTACTAACTACTAATCTGCATGATGTGTAGGGCATGTTGAAATATTTTGTTTAATTTTATGTGTAATGTTTGGGGATTCAAATTTAATTATATTTGATCTTTGGGGGGGATTTTTGAACCTTGGATGGCTCTAGTGGAATGGCATTTGCCTGTTATCTTTGATATTTTAGATTTACTTGTGTTTTAATTGTTGCCAAATAAAACTCAATTTTAGCAAGATTGTCATATTTCAAAAATTGTATATAAATCTTATAAAAATAATCAGTAAAATTATTTTACAATGATAATTAATTATTGCATTACTTAAAATAACTAATGAGATGCGTTCAAGTTGTATCTGTTAAAACTTATGAGTTGCACCTTTTTACACTTTTAAATGTGAGAAAAAAAAAAATTGCATGTCATCAATTCTCTCTACACGCTAGTCTCCATCGTCTTCTCTCTCTAAACTAAAACAAAAGAAAAATGATCCCATCTTCACAGTCATGAGTTTTAAATCACATTCCCATTTTTGGTAGAGGCTCAAAGTTTAGTGTTTGGTCGGCCATTTTTCAACAAACACACTTTTTTGATATTAAGCAACAAACACACTCGGTTATGAGAGAAGATGAGATAGTTTCAATGGTTCAAATTTTGGATCTCGTTAGTCCCAAATGCTAAAACCATCGTGATTGTTGTAGGAGTAATTTGTGATTCAAACCTTGTGTTACAATTGTGCTTGTGTGCATAAGAAAATAAACACAACAAGTCTAGACACATTGACAAGTTGCTATAGACAAGTAAATAAGTCATATTAGAGATAGTACAAAGTTTAGCTACAAAACTGATTGTAGCTTAAGGTTACAATTTTACAATATAAAAAAAAAATATTACTATATATTTTGAAAATCTCATTGTTAAATTGCATATTCTTTACATTTTCAAATTTTGTGTCAATTGGATTTTATTTACTATATGATCTATAAGCTTATATTTTATGCATAATTTTAAATTACAAAAACTTGCATTTTAAACAATTTATTGATAACATAGCTATTGATTTTTAATTTTCTAAAAATTTTGCAAGCATGAAGGATATAAGAAGAAGATGTAATCTAATGGTGGTTTTGTCAAAATTCATCTTTAATAAAAGGATATTGAGTAAAGTTGTAGTCTTAGGTTACAACTAATTTTGTAGCTAAACTATGTTCTTAGAGGTAAATTAAAATGAATACCAGTAATAATTAATAATTTGCCAACACATATATCTCAATGAATTGCCACATGGGCAAGTAGCTTGTTTAAGTGCCTATCATGGGTGTAACGTTTATGATCCATTTGGTTGGAAGGATGAAAAAGTCAAAGGACAGAAAATTAAAAATTGGGCGAGACAGGAAAGTAGAAGGATAGAAGATGTTTAATTTTCTCTCATGATTTTTGGTTTGGGGGTGAAAAAATAGAAAGGTGGAAAACTTTTTTATTAGGACAGAAAATATTTTTTCTACAAAACTTACTATCATGCTCCTATTAAATAATTTTTTATATAAATATTTTTTTAGGGAAAAAAACTGGAGTTGGGTATAACTAAACCAAACGGTGAACTTCAAGTGGGAAAAAAGAAGAAAAAAATTAGGGGGAGAATGAGTGAGGGGATAGAATAGTAATTAACATCAACCTCTGTCTTCTTCCCTATATTTTCTCCAAATTGGGGGGCCAAAATTGGTGGGCATGGAGAGAAAATTACCAGGTCCCACTTGTGTTATTGGGCTTCCACAAAAAAAGAAAAAAGAAAAAACACAAGTCCATATAAAATTATAATTTTTTGATAAGTAAATTTATGTAGTTTTTTTAATAAAATTTTTTTATAAAGAAATAATATACTACTCTGCAACTCAAATCCTTTACCCTCCTAGACTCAAGTCTATGTAAAATCACATAAGAATTGTTTGGGAATTGAGAGAGAAGAGTGATAGATTGTGGCTATTGGGAGATCAAACATGCTAGCATGATCAGACTATGGCTATGGTTGAAAGGTGTGTATGAAACCAATTTGTAAACCTTCATGTTCTGAACTTTAGAATTTTCCACTTTAATGGTCTGTTTGAATTGAAGGAGAAGGAGGGAGAGTAAAGTAGAGTAGATATGATCCAAAATTAGCCTATTTTTAGCCAACTTTACTCTACTCTCCTCCACTCTTCCTCCTTTAATCCAAAAAGGCAGTAAATTGTTGTCTATGTGATGAACCCAATTCTTTCTCACCCACCTCTTCAAGTTCTCTTGTAAAAGATCTCCACGTAGGCTGAGGATGTTCCATCCCTATTTACAAATCCACCATCAAACGTTCCATCCTTTACCTTGATTGCAAAACCTTCAACTTGATTCTTTACTTCAACTACCTTATACACATGCCAATTTATTTGAAACGAAACCATGATTTCAAGTTAGAGGGGGCTAGAGTATTAGCAAAAAAAAAAAAAAAAAATTACTCCAAATAGACATCCATATAATATTATCAAATTATAAATATACAAAATCATTGTTTCTTAATATATTAAGATGCAAAAATCTACCAACAAATACAAATACAAAAAAGAAAAAAAAAACACAAAATAATATTGTTTTTTAATTGGATTTTTATTTTTTTGGAAGTTGGAGCATTTATAGCTTGGTTTTGAAACCCAAACTAGACTGGACGGTTAGATCAGGTTAACCGAAAACCGATCATCACTCTAGTTTTTTAAATTAAGAAAATCGGAAAATTAAAAAACTTTCTGTGAACTTTTTGTCTCGCAATTAAATCGCTCGGTTTCTAAACCGGGCATGGATTCACCGGTCAAACCTTAAAGACTGCCCCAAAAATCTTCTCTGAAAAAATGGCCGGTAGACAGCCCTTTTTGGCCGGAGCAATATCTTGTTGGTTTCTGGCTAAAGCCCAAGCCCCCATGAATCTCTAATGTAGCTCCAATGGCTTATAGTCCCTGAATCTTTATTGTTTTGGGAGGTTCAGATTTGTTTTGGAGAGATTGGGGTGGGAAGGACAGATAGAGAAGGAGAAAGAGAGAAGAAGAAGAACGAGAGCAGGTTGCGTCCAAGTTCCAATTTCTGAAATGTTTTAATGAGGTGAGAATAAAGTCTCAAGTCTGACGCATTGGGAGTGATTTTATTTTTTGGAATAGGGATTTTTTAGAATTACATAAAGATCTCTGCCCTCTTTTCATGTCAATATTGCATTAGAGCATCCACATTGGTAGAACTATAATTTTCACTATTTAGCACCATAAAAAACTATTTTATCTATTTTACTTTATCACTTTACAAAACACTCAACATCAATGGTTTTATTTTAGCTTTCAAGACAATAGAATAATATAAACAACACAATAAAATAATATAAATAATACAATAAAATTATATATCCACTACAATAAAATAATATATCTTCTACAACTAAACAACAATAAAAACACCGATTTATTATTTTTTTCTCACTCTTCATCTTTATCTCTCTATCTACTCCCTCTCTTCCCTCTTTTCAACCCACAGCCCCTCACGGCACCTCTACCATCACCATCACTCACTGTTGTGTCAAACCCAACCCAGCCACCAACTCACAACCAAAAAACTAGGGGAAAAAAAAACCAGCATCCAACAAAAAAAAAAAAAAAAAAACAGTAAAAAAAACCCCAAAGAACAAGCCGATCAACAGAAATAACCCACCACAACCTAATCAGAATGCACACAACCCACTAACCCACACCCATAATCACTATCATGATAGTCGCAAGCTCAACCAAAAAAAAAAAAAAAACTAGCAACCAACAGGCCACACTGCCGATACCAACCTCCCCACAGGCCATAACACAAAAACAAACCTAGTAACCCCAAATTAGCCACAACAGATCGGCAATGGGGCGTGGGTCAGTAGCGTGGGGTAGGAGAGTGGGCCGGTGAGAGTTGAGCTTCGGGGGTGGGCTGGCAGCGGTGAGAGGATGATGACTCTCGGCAGAGGTGAGAGTTAAGGAATCTGAACTGTCGGGGAGAGAAAAAAAAATAATATTTTAATAGGAGGTGGGAATAAAAAATTAATTGTTTTTTAGTTTTCAGCTACAGTGCACAGCCATATATAGCTGTGCACTGTAGCTGTGTAGGTAAAAATTTTACCTATACCACCATCAATGTAGCACCCTTTTTGTATATGGTGGTGCTAAAAATAACTTTTTAGCTTTTTCACACCACCATTGTGGATGCTCTTAGTGTCCTTTTTCTTTTCTTTTCTTAATTGCATTTTTGTGGTGGTTTCACACTTCATAGTTGGAGTATTCCTATATCATTTGAATATGAAGTTTTCATATATTTAAATTAAAAATATAAGTTTTTTCAATTATATTAGTAAATTAAAGTTTTTGAAATATTTTTGTTAGTATGGATTTGTCGAAATACTTAAACCAATAGTAGGATAATATTTATATAATTTTTATAATTAATTAAGAAAATTTTATTTTTATCTTTAATCTATATAAAATTAATCAATTATAAATACTATTTTAGTCTATATTGATAATTTTTCATATCTATTTCATATTATTTAATTATTAAATCAATTATGACATCATCGCGGTTTTACCGATTGTCGTTCGACCTTAGTCGAACCTTGGTCTGACTTTAAAAACCTTGAACCTCTCCTTTGACTGGTCCTTTGAACAGTCCGGGTCTAAAAATCATGATTTATAGTAGTGGTAATAAAAATTTTAATTTTTAGCACTTCAAAAAGCACCTTTATCTATTTTATCACCTAACTTTACAATACACCCAACATCAATTGTTCTATCTATTTTATCACTTCAATTGTTCTAAATTTGAGTTTTTTAATTGAAGGAAGAGTGATAAATTTAATAAAATATTGTATTTTATTTTTAACAACTTGCTATAGTTAATTGGTATTTATACTAGTTTACTGTAGTTGCAAAAAATTTAGTTTTAACTTCTCTAATAACACACGGGTTTTGGTTCGTTGCTGGTAAAATAGCTTCTTTTTTTTTTTTTGCTAAAATACAATCATTATTGTGAATGCTTTTGTTGTTTTTGTTAAGTTTTTAAGTTAGATAGTTGCTACAAAGTGCTTGGGGTCTAGGGGGGAAATGGTTCGAACTGCGGAATTAGCAGCATATTGTAATTATCTCTAAAAAAAAGGTTATTTAGTTGCTAGTTCAGCTAGACTAGCTAGGTTGATAGGAGAAAAAAGGGCTAAGGATTTGGAATTGGAGGGCTGAACTACAAAAAGAAAGAATATAATAAGTAAAAAAAGAAAAATAAATGGGCCGGAGGGCTCGGGGTTGCCTTGGGCCCGTTCCTGCAATTTATTATAAATCCAAGTAAAGCCCATGCTCAACCCCGATGTTTGTGGATTTTTTATACATAAAGCCCATAGATAGTGGGAACAGATAAGACACTACAAAGTTTCATTCAATCATGACTAGTAAGTCCTAGAATTGACATGAATAAGTCATGATTGTTGGTGCTTTATACGTATCATCCCTATCACACGAATACGAAATTAGTATATAGAGTTTTTTAAGCCATGTAGTCTTTGTAAGCACAATATTAAGACCAATTGCTAGATAAATCGCTACAAAGAATAATGAGAAGAGGAATTAGGGTTAGCAAAATATAAAAAAAAAGGAAAGAAGAAGAAGCAAAATCCAATTACATGATAAATAAATGCTAATCAATCAACATTAATTAGAGCTCATGTGCACATGATGATACAACGATGCCCTGTTTAATACAGCATTTGGCTTGCCCCATTGAAGCTAGCACCTGGCTTTGCAAAAGTAACATGGTGGCTGTGTATTTGCCATGTTTTTGTCAATTACATGGTTCCAATTTTTGCAACAAAAAAACTTAAACATTTTCGTCTCTTGATGCTAAATGCAACAGATAAAATGATTGTTTTGTTCTCCATCAGGTTATGAAAAAAAAAGGTTGTTGAGATAACCTATGAAAAGGATAAAAATCAGCACATTGAAATTTATATTTTCTTGTCAATCCAAAACAATTTGGTTTCATCAAGGAACAATTTTCAAAATGTAGAATGTAAATGGAGGATAATAAGTATTTGGTTAATCTAATTGAAAACTCACCTGATTTGCCGTTAAAACTATCAACATTCATCTCTCTCTCTCTCTCTCTCTATATATATATATATATATATTAGAGCACTAACATTGGGATGTAAAAACCCTCCCGTTGCTATTTTACCCCTAAATCCTTAAAACCATGTTCCATCCGGGTTCGTAAACCCAAAATATTTTACATCCTGTGAACAGTGAGGTTGCATACATGCGACCTCACTGTTCACTAAACTTAAAAACTAATATTTAATTCTCTCCTACTTTTCTCTCTCATTTGACTCTCCCTCTTCCCTGTCTTTACTCTTCACCGTCTCTCTATTTCACTCTCATCTTCTCTGACTTCATTCTTCTTCCCCTCTACTCTCTCTTCTTCGATTCCCCCGTCTTCTCTCTATTCTCTTTGTTTCTCTCTAATCTATCTTTTCTTTTTTGAAACATTTCTGGTTGGATAAATTCGATGGTGGCTGGGTTTTAGGGGTGGAGATTTGGTGGTGGCTGGGTTTCAAGGGTGGAGATTCGGTGGTTCCAGAGTTGGTTTTGGTGGCGGGTTTCGATGATGGAGCTGATCAGTGGTGGGTTTCGGTGGTGGAGTTGAATCGGTGGGTGGGTCTATGGTGGGTCACTGTGATGGGTCTTGGTGATGTGGTTTTTAGTGGTGAGTTGTTTGGTGGTTTTTATTATAGGGTTTCGATGTGTCTCGGACTCTCGGTGATGGTGAGTTTCAATATTATATGGTTGCTGGGTTGGGTTTGTGGTGAATCTCGGTGGGTTTGTGGCGGTTTTTCTTTCGGGTTTGGGATTGATTCCTGTCACGCCCCAAACCCGATACTCGGATTTGTGACCATGACCGGCATGCTAATATCAAGCCTAAACCTGATATTAACAAGAACCACTTAACTTTTACAAAACTTCTACCAAAAGCTTTCTTTTTTCTTTTTAATCTTTGTTTCTTTACTTAAATTATATAACTTTTGACTTGACATTCAGAGCATCTACATTGTACTCCAAAGAATAACATAATCCACCAATCATTTTATTTCCACACTTTTACATAATACATCGCTTGATACTTTAAAATATACACTTTCATTAGATCCTAAAATAAACAATGCTACAAATCTAAACATCATATTGCTAGTTTAGGATCTATACATATAAAACTAAACCAGCTCCTTCCAAAACTCGACTAAGGCTCCCTCTGCTCCAAAATAAAACCTGCTAACTGAAAGAGTGGAAGGGGTGAGCTACACAGCTCAGTAAAGGTAAGATATATGAGAATTCAATAAGGATGCATGTAACCAAATCATTTCATTTTATGAATATTCGAACAGGAGAACATCTTTTCATGCATAGTACTTTATACTATTCATAATAATAGCTTATACGCTCATCATAGGAAATAATTGTTCTCCTTTTTCTTATCGGTTTAAAATTACTAAAACCTTTCGGATTAAACTTCTTTCACTTCCTACAAAGTCGCCATACATATATTCTCATTACAATATAATTATTTTAACTTAAATCAGATAATTGGCAACTCTGTATTAAGCTAGAAACATCTTGACTAATAAGAAAACTTTTCTTTATAAACTTCTTCTCATAGAATACTACAACTTTCATGATCATAAAACTTAACGTTTCATAAAAACATTTATCTGATAACTTTTAAACATAACTTGTACTTTCATCAGAAACTTTACCTTTATAGCATATCAGAATTTTCAGAAACTTTTATCTTTAATGAACAGCTTTTCTTTTCATTAGAAACTTCTTCTTGCCATGAGAGTTTTCACTTTTCGCAATGCATTTAAACAAAATAATTCTCTCATGATTAATAACATAACATAGCTGTTCATAAATAATTTATTGGTTAGCCCGTATCTGATAAGTCTGTACTTATTTGGGAGGCTTCTAGCACCACGGTGCTAGGCATCCAGCATTCCCCACAATGCCAGGTATTCCCGGGATCACATCATCATAATACATATCTTCCAACCATGGGGGTAGGTTGGCTTCCCCCACAAGTTGGCCGTAACCAACAAGGGGCGGGTACAGCAGAGCCAGTCCCACTTAATGGCCAAATCATATAACATTTTCCATGGAAAGCTAGTAATTAACCCCTACTAGCAGAGTTCAGATCACCAGAGGACATAACCCGAAAACATTTTATACTTTACATCATACTGCAATTTCTTATTTTGCATAACATTTGATAATAATAGCATTTTCATTCTTTTCATTAAACATCATGTTCGTGGAATCAATAATAGCATCAATATGCTTAAATCATATACATAAGTTTTTCGAAAACTCACGAACATAACTTTGTCAGAATAATGATTACATGCCATATCTCTAATCAAAAACATTTTAATGCATAATATACTTTAAAATAACCTCATGACTTACCAAATGCTCATATAACTTATCCCTTACCTGAAAGCAGAGAAACCGAGAGCCTAAAGTCGAAGGAGCTTAGACTTGGACACTGGTAACACCTAAACCATAAATCGAAGCTTATTACTATCCATAATTTCCTTGTCATAGACTTACACAATCAACTCAAAGCCTATTTCTTAGAATTAAGGAAATCCTAACCCCACCTCAACGAGGTTCCCACAAACAAAAATACATTCATCAACAACAAGTACAAAATCCTAGAGAAACCAACATTCTTATATTAATCCCATATCTCTAAAAGAGCTAACTTTATTTCAAAAGGTGCTTTAAGGTTAGGACAATAATGCATGCATAAATATAAAATATTTTAAGCATGATCATGTAACTATATAGATTCATATGATAACATACAACACGTCGGGCAAAACAGCTTCATACATACAACCATCTCATGGTTTAGAACCCCTTCCTTTGGGTACTAAACCTCAAAACAAGTTACACAAAATTAATCTATGATCGAGACATACCAAAAGATAAGCATATTAAATTATAGCTCAAAACATTCACCCTAACTTGATAATTAAATCCACAAAGTTAGGCATGTCTCTTACTATTCACTGTTCTATTCCAGCAGCATAGGCTCCATTTGTAAAATACAAACGGGCTGCTCAAACACATCCAATTGTCATGAAATTTTACAGAACTAATCCTCTGTATGTCCAGTATATACCATAAAAATTTCGGAGTCAAAGCACAAACCCATGATTTATTAAAAATCACACAAGACGGCATACTCAAATCTGTCCTGACAGAATTTCATGCAATTTATAAATTAAACCATTATTTTTATGTTCATCCAAATGCTGTGAGACCAATTCAATAACAACCACAAGTGTCTTAGGTTTCATATGAATTATCCCTAGCATCCAAATTCACTATATACAATTTAATACATAATTTAACATGCATGAACACAGAATCTGTCACAGTGACAGCTTCAGTACATATTCTTATAAAATCATCAACAAATAGCAATAGGCCTTAATTTAATTTGGGTATTTTTATACCTATAGTATACATATTAAAATACCCTAATAAGCATTCAATTGATCAAAATATCATCAAACCTTCAATCACTAAAACAGAATCTTAATTCAGCCTATAAAATCAGGATAGAAGATAAAGAAATAGAAATAAACAAATGAAGGTTTGATTACTTACCCACAAACTTGGAAGTTGAAATTTTAGTGTTAACCCTTTAATTTCTTCTTTAGAGAGGAATATATTGTGTTGGTGAGAAAGGGAGGGCTGCCGTGTAGAAGCAACAGAAGAAGAGAGAAAGAAGAACAAAGAAAGAGGAAAAAGGAGTAGGGAAAGAGGGGCTGGACTTCTGATCTGATGCAGCCAAGAAAATAAGAAAAGTGTGATGACTTTTGGGGCAGCAAAATCAGATAAGGGAAGTGGAAATTGGGGTGGATACGTGTATGGCTAGGGAAAGAAATATCCCACCCACTTTCCACTTTCTTGCATTCACACAACTTTCTTGCATTCACACTTAGTTTTTTCTTTGCATTCACACTCATTTACAAATAATAATATCACTCTACACACACACACATATATATCCTTACCTTAATAAAGTTATACCCATCACATTAAAATGGCATACATGCTCTATAATATCTCATGCATCATACATAGTTAAAACACCAACAACTATATAAATATCTCATGCATCATGCTTAATTAAAATACCAACTATATATGTAATAACTTAACCCACTTAAATTATAATTTGTACATGCTAAATATATATTTATAATACAAATAGTCATTTCAATTATTTATAATCTTTACAATCTCTTATTCAATAGCATTATAAAATAATATGCTTATTAAATACTCTTCTATTATTTTTGTAAGTAAGTGGCTTAAAATATTAATAATACTTAACCACTTAAACACATAGTTTAATTATAAAAATTGGGTCGGGGAGTTACAATTCCGGTGGCTATATGGTTTTGATTGTGGTTTTGGTGTTTTTTTTTTTTTTTTTTTGTGTGTGTGTGTGTGGCGGATCCAGTGGGTCTGTGTTGGTTTTGTTGTTTTGGGTTTTTGGTGGTGATTGTTGTTGTTGTGGTTGGTGGTTGTTTTGGTTGCTGTTGTTGGTTGTGGTGGTGGATGCATTTTTGCTGTGATTGTTGTTGCTGGTTGTCTTGTTCTGGGTTTGGGTTTGGGTTTGGGTTTGGGGGTGTTGAAAAAGAGAGACAGAGAGGAAGAGTGAAAAGAGACACGAGAGAGGAGAGAGAGAGAGAGAATTAGTTTTATATTTATTTTATTAGTTAATTTATATTATTTTATTAGATTGTATGTAAATATACTGAGAAGCAGGTAAGTTGTAAAATAAAGCCAAAAGTTCAAACGAAATCAAATTAGAATCTAAATTTAATTTCAATTAGAGATCAATTGTGAGCCATGTTTCTTATTTAATTTTTAATTTTTAGTTTTTCTGCCGAGTGAATTATTGAGTGTAAAAATTGAAAAGTTTAAATTGAATTAGATTCTTTTTCAATTGGAGTCTAATTTTCCACAGTGTCCATTTATATATTTTTTTTTAATTTTTGTTGCAAGTGAATTGTTGGGTGTAAAAATTAAAAAGTTTAAATCCAATTAAATTATAAATCATATATATAATATAAGAAATCATTATATATTTTATAAATAAATAGTTTAAACTTTAAAAATAGTTTAAGCTAACACCATGGGCAATTTGAACCTCTTCTTAAAAAAAATGTATAATTTTTTTGAACTATATAATTGTGATTATTTTTAATTGTACCGATATATATGCATGAGACTACATACTAGTGCGTTATAATTGTAGAAAATGAGAAGACTATGGGGAGCATTATAAAAGTTTAATCATCAAACGGTAGTGTTAAAGAATGGTTAGTGTTCCAAGCACTAGGGACGTTGCTTTTGCTTATTCCATAATTATTGTTATTGAGATTCGAGTATAAATTAATATCTTCTAATAAACAACTGAACATTTATTAGCAGCATCAATATTCACACTTCTATAAAAAAATTTCCTTTATAAAAACATTCCTCTCATATAAAAAAAATTATTAAATTAATAAAAATATTTTATACATTTTTTATGTGAGAATTTATTTTTTGATAAAAAAATATCTTTTCAAAAATTATTTTTTCATTAGTTAAATACTTATTTAACATATTTAAAAACAATTTTTAATAGAATTAGATGAAAGACTCGAATTGATCAGATCTAAAACTTAAAAGACTCAATTGAACGAGAGTAAAAGTTAAACTTAAATACTAATTTAAAATATTTAAAAACAATTTTTAATGGAATAGAATTGGATGAAGGGCCTTAATTGAACAAATTTACGATTTAAAAGACTTTATTAAATGAAAGTAAAAATTAAAATTAAAGTGTGTAATTTATAAATTTTTTTTACCTTCAATTTAATCTAAATGTTTAGGGGCAGTTCGGTTTTTTTTTTTTTTTTTTCACTCACTCAATTTTCGTCACTCATCACTCGTCACTTATTACTCATTACTTAAAATACCCCAATTTCCTATACCCACCTGTTTGGCACACTTCACTCAACTTTTCATCACTTAATTTTTCTACTTTTTTATGGAACCCACGTCTGAGCACAATGTCAGGCCACAGTTAGCCTACCAACATAACATATTAGGACTTAAAGGGGTATTTCACTTTATTTTTCCCCTTCAGCCCACATATTCTCCTAGAACCCTCAACAAACCCAGTGAAGCCGCCGGCACAATCATCACTGTCTAGCTTAGTTGTTGCTTCTTCTTTATCTTCATCTTCTACGACTTTTTCTTCTTCAGCTTGGTCTCCGTTTGCTCCGATGGTGTGCTCGAAGCTGCTGGCACGGTGGGGGAAAAGACGAGATTTGTGGTTTTTTTTTTTTCTCTCTCCAGATCTGTATCCCTAAACCCAGTAAAAATCATGTTTTTATATTGATTACAGATTTTGATGTTAAATTTTGAGTTGGTCTTGAACTTCATACGTTTAGATTTCTAAGTTTAATTTTAGTGGGTTTTGTATGTTTCTATTTGGTGCTAAATTTGGGTTTTCTGGGACTTGAAAGATTATAAAAAAATCTGGGTTTTTTGGGCATCACGTTCGCTGGTCTAAGCTTGGGCTGGTGTGGGTTGACTGAGGTGGGGTTGCTCGGTAGGCATGGCTGGGCTGAGGGTGTGTGTGAGAGGAGCTCTGAGGTTGGATGTGGGATATTTTTGTGTGGGTTGATTTTTGGTGTGAAGATTGAGAAGGAGCCGTTGGTGGGTTTGTCAAAAGCAGCGTCTAGTGTGACTTTGCACTGACAGTGGGTTCCATGCATGTGTGTTTAATTACAAAAATGCCATTGAAAATTGAAAATATTTAAAATGTGTTTTCAGTTCCCATAACTTATCACTAAAAAATCAGAGAATTCAATAATGGAAACAAAAACCAAACACACTTCTTAGTCACGGGTTCCATCATTTTTGAGTTATGTAATAGAAACAGAGTTATGATGGAAATCGTAAATCCAAACAGCCACTTAGTCTGCAATATTCGAATGATATATTTTATTCCTTTTTTTTATTTTTTTTTTTTCTCTCTGTCTCTCTTCTCCAGGACAAATCTCTCTTCTCTTTCTCCCTCTCTGAATCTTTCCTCTCTCTGCACTTTGTGGCTGTGGCTGTCATTTGGGTCGGGCGGGTGGTGTATAGATCGGTCATTTGGGTCGAATCATGGGCATCTTCGGCGAAGCAGCAGCATCTACAACGACGATGAGGTGTTTTTGTTAGGATCCGATGCTACAGTCGATGGGTCAGGCGTTGCTCTTCGGACCCGTGCTTCGGAGTAATGCTTCTGCTAGCAGCTAAAGCATCTTCGATCGGAGTTTGAGGTCTGAAGGTGGTGTTCCTACAGCAACGATGATCGGAGTTTGAGGTCTGAGGTATGGGTATGTGTTTTTCTTCCGATTTGGGTGTGGTAATGTGGTTGTTCTGATTTGTTCCGATGGGTTTGTGGTGAGTGGTGGAGTGGTGGATGGGTTTGTTGTTTTGGGTTTGTGGTTGGTGGTGTTTGTTGATTGTGGCGTCGTGGTGGTGCTATTGGTCTGTTTGGTTGATCGGGGGGTTTGGGGTGACAATGGGTGGCATTTGTTTGAGAATTGGGTCTGTATCGGTGGCGGGTGGTGCGTTGGGTTGCTGGCAGGTGGGTGGCGTGGCTCTGAGAGAGATAGGAAGAGAGACCGGTTCGAGAGAAAAGAGAAAATGTCAATTTTTATATTATTTTATTGTATAGTTAATATTATGATAGCGGGTCGGGTTGGGTTCGGGTCATAAAAATTTAAACCCGTCAAATCCGACCCGACCCACCATATATTTTATAAATATCCAGCACTTCCTAAACACAAACCCTAGAACCTTGTCTCTACCTTTTCTCAGCGGTGGTTCTATCTTTCCGGTGGTAGCTCTCTCTTCCGGTGTTAGGTAAAATTTCTCAATGTTTTTTCTGGCTCTTCTCTCTCCTCTCTCTCTCGTTCTATCTGCTTATCTCTCTTGCCATGGTGGGTCAATGTTTAGCTTTTGCTTTGTTGATTTCTTAGTTTTCTTTTGGCTGATTTTTAAATGTTTTTGCTTTGTCTCAACTTACAGGTCTATTTCTTAATCTACAATATTTTCTCTTGCCGACTTGCTGTGTCCCTTTCTCTCTATCTTGCTTTGCAGGTTTGTCTCTGTCTGGCCCTCTCTCTATTGTTTTTACTATTGTTGTTTAGTCATTAATGTTGTTTGCCTTTTGATACTAATCTTTGGTTTTTTTATTTATTTATTTTATTTATACTTTTTTTTTTTCTGCTCAATTTAATTATTATAGTAATAAAAACATTTAACCCCCTATATAAATACGTGCACTCCTCTAATAGTAATATAAATTTTCAATTCTTTATCAAGGTGATTTCTGTCAAACTTAAAATTAACAAAGCATGGAACATTTAATTTTAATTTTTACCAGAACAAAATATGGGTGTGTTTTGTATGACAATACTTTACTTTGAAATAAAGAAGGAAGGAGGATTGAAACAAGAGATAAAAATTCAATCATTGAAAATAAGAAACTAGCATATTTTTCATTAGTAATCTATTATCATAGCCTTTTAAACAATGAATCTTTATAGCTGTGGGCTTCATGGTTCATGTATAATCTAAAGGTATTTTCCTATAACCGAAGGTAAGTATATGGTAAGTTAAACCATGTCAAACCAGATATACATTATAATGCCTCCTAATGAAATCCTATAGCTAGCTACCATGTCTGAATCCCCTATACCTACAATCTTAACCTTATTTATTTTATTTTTTTTATATATTTTTTTTTCAGTCTTATAATTGATACAATCCCCCCTCCCTGATTCCACACAATTTACCTCAGACCCAAAAAACTTATAATCATCAAGCGAGCCGTGACCTCTTGCTAATCCCTGGCAAGTTGAGCCTGTCAATGACCACCTTCAAAGCTCTTCTTAGCATTCCAATCCCTTCATTGCCCCCACTCAGCCCTTGAACCCACAACACACTTTTAGTCCTTCCACCTAGTGTTACCATCTCAAACTTTACCACCCTCCCTTTCATAGACCTCAGTGTCCTTGCCACGGCTGATATCAACCCTGGCCTATCCTCACAGCTAAATGTGACCTTGACCAGCCCCTGGTCATTGTCACCGTCACCGTTTTCCAAACTCAACTTGTCAGCCCCTCCAGGGAACACACAATCCTTACTGCTACCACCACAAACACCTTCCAAATCCG
The DNA here is from genome assembly GCF_001633185.2 of Quercus lobata. Lineage (NCBI taxonomy): Eukaryota > Viridiplantae > Streptophyta > Magnoliopsida > Fagales > Fagaceae > Quercus > Quercus lobata. The sequence goes on from NW_022154716.1 coordinate 113,607, forward strand.
GAACAGTCTTCCTCAACTCCCTTACTTGCCAGACCGTCTCTGCAAGCACGGTCGCCTTGTCCATCTATTGTTTGTAAAATTACCCAACAATAAGAAAAAAAGGATTACAAAAAAAATTACAACTCTTGTGATAACATGAGATTAGTGCTAATAAATATTGTGTTAATGAATCAATGACGAAGCTATATGAAAATAATATTACTCTAATCACAATTTACCACTTCAGTAATTGTGTCCTAAAAACTACTTACTCTAATCACAATTTACCACTTTAATTTTTACAAGTTTTGATGCTAATAACGAAGATCGAAGAAACAGAGTTGATGAAGTTACTATTTGTATGAATCTTTATACCTATTTTGACTAAATTTGGGAGGATATCACGCAGAGTGGTGTATTGACCATAGATTCGCATCCTATGTCTCCTCTCTGCCTCACTGTGTTTCTTTGCAGCAACTTGTTTGGCCTCAGCTTTTGATTTTGGTTTAGAGAATGAATATTTATGGCTGACGGTATTGGTTGATGTAACTCCTTGAGGGAACCTATTTTGTATTGTACATGTTCCTGACTTATAGTAATGCTGAAATTGTTGCATGTCTTGTTCTAACTACACGTATATAATCAAGAAATGAAGCAAACTAATATAAGATCACCCAAAAAAAAAAAAATGGAGCACACATAAACCCAAAAAGGAAATGTCACTTGTCGCAGTAAAACCATGAAGAGAGATGTAAAGAAATTTTCCTTTACAAATGAACTTTGAGGAAGGAGATTTGCCTTTTTTAGAAGTGTTTTCTTGAGATAGTACTATTAGAGGAGTGCATAATATTCTGCATAAAAACATTTAATCCTCTATATAATAGTATTAAATGTTTTAAAAACAATTAATCCCCTATATAAATACATGCAAAAAAAAAAAAATCCCCTATATAAATATGTGCACTCCTCTCTTTTCAGAGTCACGATCGATCTTTTTAAATTGCATTATAATGGCGGCTGCACCCATCACCAATCTAAGGCTAGGTATGAATTTATGTTAATCGTTTGTGCTTTTTTTTTTTTTTTCTTTTTAAAATTTTTTTATTTCATGTAATTGGATTTTGCTCTTGTTTTCTTCGTTCCCTATACCCTAACCCTAATTCCTCCTTGTTGTAGTGATTTATGTAGTAATTGGTTATAGTCTTTCGCGTCCAGTAATTACATTGTTGGATAAATGGTAAGTGCTATTGAGTTTTTGGATATATATTTATTAAAATTTTGTTGGTTCGATAATGCTAATACATGTTGCATCTTGATTATTCAGGTTTCCTGGACGACGAGACACAGCATCCGAGTATGTACTTGCTACATTTGAACCCAGTTCTAATTTATCTACTGATGGTCCCTTCTGCATAATATTCTGCATCAATTTAGCTAGTTGGTCAGTTATACTTAATTTGAAATAAGTAAAACTGACCAACTACTGCTGTACATGTAATTGTAATACAGGTTCGGTAAAGCTAGCAAACACCATGTAGATGGCAGTATTTTTTGAATTTTTCTTTATAAAAAAACTGACCAATCTGTGGGTCTAACCTGACCCATAATGTGGTGCCCTGCCCCATTTTACATTTAGGACCTTAAGTTAAACTAAGTTATCCTATTGTAAGAATAAGTGGAAATAAAGGTTAAGTTTTAATTGGCCTGAGTAATTAAATGTGTGTGTGTATATGTTAATTGAAAAGCTAAGTGCTTAACTGTAAAGTTTGATTGACTAAATATCTGTTTGGGATTTTTTTTCCCGGTAGCTTATTTCTATGCTCTTTATCAAGAGATATATAGTTTTTGGTATTTTTTTTTTATGTTAAATGTGTGACAAAAGCTAAAAGTTAGTTTATCTTTTAAAAGCTAAAAGTTAGATTATTTGCAAAGAAGCCGAGACAGATGGCAAAAAGCTTTTAGAAACTAAGCAACTGCCAAATGCATACTATGTGGTGGTATATGCAACTAGGATATATCTATATAAGTATGGTAACTATGATTTGAAAATTTGTTTGAGTTGTGTTGGTAATTTAAAAATTGAGTTGAGCTTTTGTTCAATTGAGATATGAACAGGGGTACAGTCTTTTTTTGTGTGAAATTAGTATGGATATGTTAAATTTCTAAGGTGGAGCTTGCATGTATAGAATTAAAAATTTGATTTCATGCGTTTAAGTGGAATTAAACAAAATTAGGGATTGTAGATGATTCTGTTACATTTCTGTTACGAAATAGACTTTGCTGGAAATTATTGTGATAACAATTGTGAAATGGCTTGTTTAGAAATGTTACATGACATGTCTAGTAGGTATATAAAAACTCCCACATGAAAATTTGGTCGATTTAACCTAGTTTGTGATTTTATGAGGAAAGTTGTCAAATCTGCTGCATTGATGGTCTAGGGTAGTTTGAATGAAAGTTAAAAACACATTTTTTAAAATGAAATTGGTTCTCATATCAATTGGATTAGTATGAAATTCATGGTTATAACAAGACAAAGATCAAATAAAAAATATAGGACTAATGACACCACATGTAAACTAGGATTTGGATCTTGTCAATTTCAAAGTGAAATGGAGAATATCCATTTAATGGTGATTATTCAAATATGAATAAATTTAGGGTCAAGATTTTATGAACTCATTTAAAATTCATTTGTGGTAAAATTTAATTGAAGTTAAACTAAACTAGAGTTAATGAGCTGGCAAATTCTAGATCCTTGATTTATTTAACTTTGAATCATGGGCTTTAAATGGAAACTCTCCATTTCACTTTAAATGGAAAGAATCCAAATCTTGTAAACTAAGGGGAGTTAATTTGTATTTTAGTCTCTTTTATTTATGTGATGGTTTTAATTTGTGCGCACTTGCGTGTGTGTTGATGTGGAATCTTACCAAGGCAGGGTCCTTTGGACCCACCCTACATCAAGGTTTTGAATGCCCAATGAAATTCTAATCAATACCCAAAGTACATTATCCTAAAATGTTGCATACTTTGCTAAGCTTATTTATGTCACAAGACGGATACACGTTTATGGAATTTATATCTTTTTATGCCTATTGAGTAGTTGATATTGTATGACTTCTATTTTGGATATTTTGCATTGACACTGTGTTCCTTTTTGGCATTTTGGTATTTATTCAGAATTGATTTGAATAAATATTGTTGTTTCAATATTATTTTCATTCTAATGAAAACATTTTTTTTAGCAGGGCAGCTGTTCGTCGCGTATATCACATGAAAGGAGAGGCAGTAAAGTCTATGACATTGGGGGAGTTGGCTGAGGACCTTAGGTAAGTCATACAATTTAAACAAATCCATTACACTTGTATATTGAAAGACATCACAGGAACTTTAAGATTGCTCACAAGAATCTCCATACTTGATCCTTTTAAACCTAACTTAAATGTACTTGTTGGGTGGTAGAATTTTTTCCCTAAAGATAAAATCAAATACCTTTTAATTAAGGTTTGCTGGTTCAAGAAAACTTATGGATTTTTTTTGTGAAGATGCAAACCTATGGGCTAGAAAGTGGAGTCAGTGTCTCATATATATATATATATATATATATATTTTTTTTTTTAATATATGAAATTCTTAATGATCCCAATTTTCTTATGGCTTAGTGCTGGTGGAGGTATATGGAGCGAATTGCCTGAATTGAAGAAAGATTGATGTGGAATCAGAAGAGTCATATTCCTTACTTCTCACCCAATTATTAACTACTAATTCGCATGACATGCAGTACATGTTGAAATATTTTGTTTAAATTATGTTGTTCATGTATAGTACTTATTGTGTAATATTTGGGGACTCAACTTTAGTTAAATTAAATGCTATGCTATTAGAAATAAAGGAGACTCAATATTATGAAATATAATAGTTTGATTTTTTTTTTTAACAATTTAATAGTTGGAGATGAGAAGATTTGAACCGATGTTATTTCAATAGTTTATAGACAAAAAATTAATTTTTTTAAAAGTATAGTGACGTGAAAGTAACTTCATGCAAAGTTTTAGGGATGAATAAAATATTTTAGCATTGAATTTAATTAGACAAATTAATATATTGCACCTAACTTAATATTTTGCTGCATGATGGAACTGTGTTTAAGTTTTGCCTTTTATCTTGGATATTTTATGTTTACTTTTGTTTTAATTGTTGCCAAAGAAACACTATTTGTGAAATCTTTACTTAAATTTTTATTTAAATCTTATAAAAATAATCCATAAAAATTATTTTACTTTAATAATTATTGCAATACTTAAAAATAACTAATGAGATGCTTTCAAGTTGTATCTGTTACAACTCTACAAGAGTTATGAGTTAAATCTATTTGTGATAACAATAATCCTAATATAAATTGCATGTCATTAGTTCTCTCTATGCTCCGTTCTCCACATTCTCTCCTAAACTTAGTCTAAAGAAAAATGATAGCATCTTAACAGTAGCTTTAAATCAAATTCCTAGCTCTGTCTTGTGCTCCAAGTCCTAGGGCAATCAAAATTTGTTTTTGGTAGAGGCTCAAAGTTTAACGTTGGCTATGATAGAAGACGAAATAGTTTCTAGGTTTGAAATTCTGGATCTCGTTAAAAGTTTGGTAAACTCTAGTCCAAAACGCAGAATCCATCGTGAATGTTGTATGAATAATTTGTAATTCAAACCTTGTGTTATAATATGCTTTTGTGCAAAAGAAAACAATTACAGCAAGATTGGACACACTGAGAAATTGCTATAGGCCTCTAAACTCAAATAAAAACTAATAATAGCTAGTTGCCTCATGCGTTGCACGGTTTTGATCTTATTTGGTCCAATTTTTTAATTTGGTTCATGTCGGTCTAAGTTGGTCTGTTGGCTATATTTTGGTTCAATAAGAAAATATTTTTTAAAGCATTCTTTTATCTTTTTTTATTTTTTATTTTTATTAAATGAAGTAATTTTTTACTTTAAGTTATTTAAGTTATATAATGAATGTATGTTGTGTAAGATTAAGTTTTTCAAAAAATAAAATCATATATAAGTCTAAAATTAATTGAATTGAAGATGGTAAATAACTATATAACTAATATAAAAGAAAATTCCTAAAAATAATATAAAGGGAGTTCGCATAGTTCATAAAAAAAAAAAAATATAAAAGGAAATTCCTAAAAATAATATAAAGGTAGGCTTTATGAGGAATTGTGTCATGAATCCACTCAACAATGAATGTCATCCATACATTTTGTTAGGGTCCAAAATTGGCCGTTGGCAAATAAACATTGAGTCTTTGGTGAATTTATGATGTGTTTTATCAAGTCCAAAACAAAAAACTCAAGGCTAGTTGGAAAAGGAATTTTTGCTCCTTTGACTCCAACTTAACACCTCTTCGACCGATTGACAAGCTTAATTACAAGCTCAATAGCAGTCGACTAATCGAGATTGGAGGCAACAAATTTGGCTAAAATACTTTTATTTTAAGTTGGTTAGAAAGCAAAAAGAAGAAGCATAATAGCCTAGGTATTGAGCATTTGGTAAAAAGCATAAGAAGGAGAAGCATAATAGCCTCGATATTGAGCATTGAAACCATCTCTAGAAAGTTCAAGAGAATAGCTGTGACAAAGAAGAGAGGAGAGGGGGAAACTTGAAGAACGATGGCCTCGAGCGGCAAAGGCTGAGAGAGAGAGAGAGAGAGAGAGTCTAAAATGCAAATTGGGAAAATTTTAACTTGAGCATAAAACTAAAATGACATCGTTTAAAGTCTAAAACAGTTCAAGTCCATTCTCTCATACTTAAACTTTCAAACAAGGGAATGAAGTTTCTATTTCCTCAATTAAAACTCTCAAATAAGGGAAGGAAAGAAGAGCAATGCTAGAGATACAAACTTTTTTATAACAAAAATTTACAAACTGCTGATATGATGAGTGCTTATTCGTAAATGAAAAAGTGATATTAATGGTGGGCCTAGATGAAAATCAATAAGAAGTTGGACACATCAATAGTTTGTAAAAATGTTGTTAAATAGTTTGTAACTATAACATTACTTCAGGGAAGAATATTATAAAATTATTATTTTCATTCTTTTCCATTACATTCCTTTTTTCTCCTCCCAAACTAGGGCTAAGTAGGATGGAATGGAACGAAAAATGGGAAATACTCATTCCTTTTAATTCTCTGAAAACCTCAAATTTTATTTCCCCAAATATTGGAAGAAACTGGAGGGAATGAAATTAGATTTAATGAATTTTTTTTACTAAAATTCCTAAAATAGTCCTATATATTTAATCATTTATTTTAAAATAGGGGTCTAACATTAATATTCTCATAAAATGATTTCATTCATTTCCTTTTATGTTACTCTCAAATAAGGTTACTTACCTTCCATTCCTTTCTATTCTTTTATTTTAAAATTTTCAAACAAGGTTATTTAATTCTATTCCATTCATTTTTTTTTTCTATTCCTTTCCTTTACTAAAATACATTATATTTCATTTCATTCATTTCTATTCCTTCATGATCATTCCATTTCATTCCCTTACGAGCTCCCAAGCGAAACCTCTCTCTTCTCTATCCCACTATTTTGCTATATCCCTTTTAGGAAATCGTTTGTATGATTTATACAAAAACAATATCATGTATGTTGGCCAGCTATGCAGTTAGTCATTGTTGTGCAGATTCTGGCACTGCACCCCACACCGACTGAAGTCTACTAGCGAAACCCTATCAACCATGGCATTAGAAACTAGAATCCCAGTCCATGAGCAAAGACTCATTCACAAAGGAATCCATACAAAACAATCCCTTGGGTCGAAGATAGAAGAGCAAATCTCAAATCGACGAAAGTAGATAATTATTGTTGCTTTGTTGCGCGACCTAATCTACCATGCTGGTGGAAGTGCGTATGTTCCGCCACGTAATTCTGGTTGTATGCACCAGACGACTCTCGCCCTCATCTCTCTCTCCCTCTCTTGCTTGCACCACAGTTGAGCAAGGGTTTTATTTTTTAATCCAAAATCAGGTATTAATGTTTTTCTTTTTCTTTAGAATTATTTTTATTAAGTTAATAAAAATATTTTAGGCCAAAATGAAAAACCTACTCTTAAGTTTATCCACTTTTCTATTCACTAATTTGCATTTGTTCATTAGAGAATTGAAATGAAAAGTGATGACTTAGAGGACTAATATATATATAATGGTTTTTTTAGTCGGGCTTTGGCACTTTTATGAAACATTGGCGTTTGTATTAAGTTTTACTGAAAACTTGTATTTGGATTTCTTGAAATGGTGTCATTGGATTTGAATTAGCTTTAAATAGTGTTTCTTGGCCTAAGATACTTATCTGTAGCATTGTACACGAGTGCAGGAATTTAGTCCAAGCTTTCCGTAGGCTGTTCCTTATTTCCAGATGTCATGTTATTTGAATATCCCCTTCTGATGTACCTTCTTATTTTATTTTATCAGAGTTTGATAACTCTGAGGCTAGGTAAAGTTGTTTTGTAAGAACTTAAGTTATTTATGCAAGCTGTATTTTCCAAAAAAAAAAAGCAACAGATTGGAGAGTTGAAAGGGAATTCAGTTCCATTATCACATTCTAAATCAGACTAATTTCAAAGGGACAAGCCAATCACTTAGTGTGTATTTGGCAAAAATTATTTTTGTCAACTTATTTTATTATTCAGCTTATTTTTGCTACTATTTATGAGCCTTATTGCACTTTTTGATACTATTCATGGGTCTCAGTGTACTATTTCAGCTAATTTTTACCTTTATCTACAGTACTTTCAGCAAAAGTTTTTAGTTTTAACAAAATAAGTGGATCCCAAACAGATCCTTAATCAGTTGCATCCAATGACAATATAATCACAATAAAATAATACTCAAACTACAATATCTATTAACAAATGCAACAAATGCAACCTACAAAAGGTATATCTCATGAATCTAAGGTTCTCCATTCATCAATTCATTAGACAACATTTACCATAAAAATAATTGTGGGAAGGCATTCAGCACATCTATAGTTCAGATCTAGATGGCTGAAAATAAAACAGATGAAGCATGTTATACTAATAAAAAAAAAAATATTAACTGGTGAGGGCAGATTAATCATTACAGCAAAGGAAGAGTTCCTGGCACTGTGAGTCTTGTATGCAAATGCAATACACAGCATCCGAGTATGTACTTGCTACATTTGAACCCAGTACTAATTTATCTACTGATGGTCCCTTCTGCATAATATTCTGCATCAATTTAGCTAGTTGGTCAGTTATACTTAATTTGAAATAAGTAAAACTGACCAACTACTGCTGTACATGTAATTGTAATACAGGTTCGGTAAAGCTAGCAAACACCATGTAGATGGCAGTATTTTTTGAATTTTTCTTTATAAAAAAACTGACCAATCTGTGGGTCTAACCTGACCCATAATGTGGTGCCCTGCCCCATTTTACATTTAGGACCTTAAGTTAAACTAAGTTATCCTATTGTAAGAATAAGTGGAAATAAAGGTTAAGTTTTAATTGGCCTGAGTAATTAAATGTGTGTGTGTATATGTTAATTGAAAAGCAAAGTGCTTAACTGTAAAGTTTGATTGACTAAATATCTGTTTGGGATTTTTTTTTCCCGGTAGCTTATTTCTATGATCTTTATCAAGAGATATATAGTTTTTGGTATTTTTTTTTTTATGTTAAATGTGTGACAAAAGCTAAAAGTTAGTTTTTCTTTTAAAAGCTAAAAGTTAGGTTATTTGCAAAGAAGCTGAGACAGATGGCAAAAAGCTTTTAGAAACTAAGCAACTGCCAAATGCATACTATGTGGTGTATATGCAACTAGGATATATCTATATAAGTATGGTAACTATGATTCTAAAATTTGTTTGAGTTGTGTTGGTAATTTAAAAATTGAGTTGAGCTTTTGTTCAATTGAGATATGAACAGGGGTACAGTCCTTTTTTGTGTGAAATTAGTATGGATATGTTAAATTTTTAAGGTGGAGCTTGCATGTATAGAATTAAAAATTTGATTTCATGCATTTAAGTGGAATTAAACAAAATTAGGGATTGTAGATGATTCTGTTACATAATAGAATTTACTGGAAATTTTAGTGATAACAATTGTGAAATGGCTTGTTTAGAAATGTTATATGACATGTCTACTGTCTAGTAGGTATATAAAAACTCCCAAATGAAAATTTGGTCAATTTAACCTAGTTTTTGATTTTATGAGGAAAGTTGTCAAATCAGCCGCATTGATGGTCTAGGGTAGTTTGAATGAAAGTTAAAAAAACATTTTTTAAAATGAAATTGGTTCTCATATCAATTGGATTAGTATGAAATTCATGGTTATAACAAGACAAGGATCAAATAAAAAAAAATATAGGACTAATGACACCACATGTAAACTAGGATTTGGATCTTGTCAATTTCAAAGTGAAATGGAGAATATCTATTTAATGGTGATGATTCAAAGATGTATAAATTTAGGGTCAAGATTTTACGAACTCATTTAAAATTCATCTGTGGTAAAATTTAATTGAAGTTAAACTAAACTAGAGTTAATGAGTTGGCAAATTCTAGATCCTTGATTTATTTAACTTTGAATCATGGGCTTTAAATGGAAACTCTCCATTTCACTTTAAATGGAAAGAATCCAAATCTTGTAAACTAAGGGGAGCTAATTTGTATTTTAGTCTCTTTTATTTATGTGATGGTTAAAATTTGTGCGCACTTGCGTGTGTTGATGTGGAATCTGGCCAAGGTAGGGTCCTTTGGACCCACCCTACATGAAGGTTTTGAATGCTCATTGAATTGCTAATCAATACGATCATACCCAAAGTACATTATCCTAAAATGTTGCATACTTTGTTAAGCTTATTTATGTCACAAGACAGATACACGCTTATGGAATTTACATTTTTTTATGCCTATTGGGTTGTTGATATTGTACGACCTCTATTATAGATATTTTGCATTGACACAGTGTTCCTTTTTGCATTGTGATATTTATTCAGAATCGATCTGAATAAATATTGTTGTTTCAATATTATTTTTATTCTAATGAAAACATTATTTTTAACAGGGCAGCTGTTCGTCGCGTATATCACATGAAAGGAGAGGCAGTAAAGTCTATGACATTGGGGGAGTTGGCTGAGGACCTTAGGTAAGTCTTACAATTTAAACAAATCCATTACACATGTATATTGAAAGACATCACAGTAACTTTAAGATTTTCTCACAAGAATCTCCATACTTGATCCTTTTAAACCTAACTTAATGTACTTGTTGGGTGGTACAATTTTTTCCCTAAAGATAAAATCAAATACCTTTTAATTAGGGTTTGATGGTTCAAGAAAATTTATGGATTTTTTTTTGTGAAGATGCAAACCTATGGGCTAGAAAGTGGAGTTAGTGTCATATATATTTTTTAATATAAGAAATTCTTAATGATCCTAATTTTCTTACGGCTTAGCGCTGGTGGAGGTATATGGAGCGAATTGCCTGAATTGGAGAAAGATTGATGTGGAATCAGAAGAGTCATATTCCTCACTTCTCACCCAATTATTAACAGTTTAACACTACTAATTCGCATTACATGCAGTGCATGTTGAAATATTTTGTTTAAATTATGTTATGTTTCATTTATAGTAATTATTGTGTAATATTTGGCGACTCAACTTTAGTTAAATTAAATGCTATGCTATGCTATGCTATTAGAACCTTGGATGACCCTTGTGGAGATGTTATTTCAATGGTTTATAGGCAAAAAATTAATTTGTTGGGTTTATTACATATTTAGTCTCTAACATTTACGCTATATGTCGATTTGGTCCCTGACTATTTAAATGTGTCAATTTGGTCCTTAACCTTTTAATATTGTGTCAAAATGATCTTTATTGTTAAGTGATAAATGGAAAATGTTAAGTGATAGATAGAAAATACTGACATGTCTAACAGTCAAAATAAAATATTATGATTCTTGCAACATAAACTGTCATGTTAGCATAACCTTAAATAATCATTGAAAGATAAAATAAAAACAATTCACAGATAAGTGAGGAAAAGTAACATAGAATGTGAAGCAAAATTTGAGATAAAAATTTCAAAATCCCTAATCCACAATTGTATAATAATTGGTTTGCTTTACGTTTTGGTCTAAAGATTAGATAATGGTCAAGCTCGACGGTATAATCTCTCTCTCTCTCTCTCGGTATAATCTCTCTCTCAAGCTTGTATCTTTTTAGTTTGAGCTAGTATTTTTATTTTTGGAATAATTTTTTCAATCTTCTCGATCAAATGCTTTAATTTCAACTAATTCATTTTTCTTCCTGTTGGGTTTAGAGATTGTATAAACTTGTGCTGAACATGTCCTTGAATCGTTATGATTTCTTTTATGGTCTCTTTTTTCTTGCCATAGACACAGAACGACTTGGTATATTGTAAGTTATCATTGTTCTTATTATACGATTCATATAAATCTTAGTGCTAAAAATGGTTGAGCAATGTATAAGATGTAATTTGTGGTATAAACAAACTTCATTAACCCTTTACTTCTTGTGCGTTGTGATTTATTCTTCATAATGCGTGAAACCAATAAATCTACAAAATTAATATAGTAGATTTGCCTAGAAGTTTAAAACTACACCAAAAATCAGTACCAGCTCAAACTGAGAGGGAGATACTATACTAGCAGATCGGTAACATCGTTAGCCCTTGGCTCCAGTCTTTGCAGTCGGTCATCAATATCAGGCATCACCCTTGGCGTCGTTGGTCACCGTTGAGCCTCACTGTTATCACTGGATCAAAATGTAAAGCAAACTAATTTTTCTACAATTGTTAGGGATTTTGAATTTTTTATCCCAAATTTTGCTTCACGTTCTGTGTTACTTTTCTCACTTAACTGGGAATTGTTTTTCTTTTATCTTTCAATGATTATTTAAGGTTACGCTGACATGGCAGTCTATGTGGCAAAATGATTAATATTTTATTTTGGTTGTTAGACACATCAGCATTTTCCATCTATCACTTAACAGTAAGGACCATTTTGACATAATACCAAAAGGTTAGGGACCAAATTGGCACATTTGAAAGATTAGGAACCAAATTAATATATAGTGTAAAGGTTAAGGACCAAATATGTTGTTAAAAGTGTAATCACGTGAAAATAACTTCATGCAAATTTAAATAATGGCCTGTTTGGAAGTTTAGAGAGGGAGGAGAGTAGAGGGGAGTAAAGGGGAGGAGAGTAGAGGGGGAATGATTATCCTCTACCTTGTTTGGATGTTTTTAAAATTAATAAAGGGAAGGGAGTAATTAGCCCTTCCTCTTGTGTGGATGTTTTAAAAATTAGGATAGAAAAGAGAGGAAATGATTTAAATAGACAAATTTACCCCTATTTGAAAATAAACTTGCAACATTGGTGTATAATTAATTTGTTAGATTAAATAATTATTTAATCAACATTCTCATTCCACAGGAATTTCTGAGTTTTCTTTGTTAATTAATTTTTTCAGAAAACAAACAAAGATTAGTAGTGTAGAATTTCTCTCTCTATTTCTTTGTTGCTCTCTCTGAGTTTGTTACGATGTCGAGCCGATATCTAGGAGCTCTGACCCAGGACTGGGAGCCAGTGGTGCTTCATAAGAAGTCAAGAACAGAGTGAGAATGGCGCAGAAGAACTATCTAGTGGAGGTGGAGAAAGCAAAGGAAGCTAAAGATGGAAGGCCATCCATGGGACCTGTGTACCAGAGTTTGTTTGCCAAAGATGGATTTCCGGCGCCGATTCAAGGAATGGACAATTGTTGGGACGTGTTTCAGTACGTCTCTCTCTGTTTGTTTGCTCGAAAAATCCGGGAAAATACCAACGAATATTAAAAGGAAAAGAGTCTTTTGTAATTTTCTCTCTTCTTTATTATTATTATTATTATTATTTTGGTTTTAAAACTACACGGAACGAAACAGACAAATCGTTTTCGCAACAAAAAGTTGACTGCATGTTTCTCATAACAAAAAGTTATTTTATTTTTAATAATTTACTGTGGTTTCAGAACTTGATTACAAATTGGATTTATTGCACTATTTTCATTTTTTCATTCAGTTTAAATTTATTTTCATTTTTTCATTCAGCTTAAATTTTCTCATGAAACAAACAAAGATTAATTATATAAACGATTTGTAATTTTGTTAATTTAGAAAGGGTAAATTAGAGAATTCATTTAGTCAATAATTTATCTACTCTACTCTCCCTCCAAATCTCTCCAATTTGGGGGAATTAAAAATGAGGGATTAGAGGTATTCCAAACCCCTCCAAATCCCTCCAAACCCCTCTCCCTCCTTCCTTAAAAAATTTCCAAATAAGGTAATTGAATTACTCTCCCTCCCTTTACTCTACTCCCTCTCATTTTTTAAACATCCAAACAGGCCATAACTGAATTTAACTAGACAAATTAATATATTGCACCTAACTTAATGTATTGCTACACAATGGACCTATGTTTAAGTTTTGCCTTTTGCATTTTTCCTTTTGCCTTTTATCTTTGGTATTTTATATTTACTTTTGTTTTAATTGTTGCCAAAGAAACACTATTTGTAAAATCTTTATTTAAATCTTATAAAAATAATCCATAAAAATTATTTTACATTAATAATTATTGCAATACTTAAAAATAACTAATGAGATGCGTTCAAGTTGTATTTGCTACAACTCTACAAGAGTTATGAGTTGCACCTCTTTACACTTTTTAGACGGTTTTTTTTTTTTTTTTTTTCCTAAGAAATCTATTTGTGAAAATAATAATCCTAATAATAATTGCATGTCATCAATTCTCTCTATGCTCTGTTCTCCATATTCTCTCTGTAAACTTAGTCTAAAGAAAAATGATAACATCTTAACAGTAGTTTTAAATCAAATTCCTAGCTCTGTCTTGTGCTCCAAGTCCTAGTGCAATCAAAATTTGTTTTTGGTAGAGGCTCAAAGTTTAGAGTTTGCTATGGCTTTTTTCAGCAACACGCTTGGGTACGATAGAAGACGAAGTAGTTTCTATGTTTGAAATTCTGGATCTCATTAAAAGTTTGGTAAACTCTAGTCCAAAACGCAGAATCCATCGTGAATGTTGTATGAATAATTTGTAATTCAAACCTTGTGTTACAATATGCTTTTGTGCATAAGAAAACAAATAAAACAAGATTGGACATTGTGACAAGTTGCTATAGACACCTAAAAAAGTCATATTAAAGGTAAACTAAAATGAAAACTAATAATAGCTAGTAGTAGCTTCATGCGTTGCACAGTTTTGGTCTTATTTGGTCCATTTTTTTTATTTGGTTCATTTCGGTGTAATTTGGTCCATTGGCTATATTTTGATTGAAATTGGTTCACTTCTGCTACTTTGGTCTATTTTGGTACATTTACTTTTTTTTTTTTTTTTTTTTTTGAGAAACAAACACACACACAAGGGAGAGGGAAAGGGGAAAAAACAATTTTGGGGGTTGGAGGCATGGTTTTAATTTTTAAAAACTAGAATAGTAAAATATCCAAAAAATTATCCAATTCTTGGTTTTTATCAATTGAACCACCGGTTTTCTTGATTTTTACTAGATCGGATTAAGGTCCAGTTCCTAGATGAATTGGTCGGTTCAATTTTTAAAACTATGATTAAGAGTAATTATTCTAAACTGAAATTAAAAAAAAAAAAAACTAATAGTAATTTTTCTTATATAATTGCAAATGGGAACATGAAAGATATTTTAGCTAGTTTTGGTTTATAGAGGCGAAATAGATTTTGAGTTGATGCTAATGTGTGCAGCTATTTAGTGTCCGTTTGGATCACGTCTGCACGTCTACATTTCTGCATTTTTGCCTTTTTTTTTTTTTTTTTGACTAGCGCCTCTTGCACTGTTCATGGGACATGGACAGTGCATTAAGGCAAAGTTACAGTGTTTTCAGCAGTGAACAGTAACTCAGAAATTATTTTTTTTTTTATTGTTTTTAGCAATAAGTTTTCAATTTTCAGCAAAATAAGCAGTATCCAAACACTAGGTTAATTTCAAATCCTAAAACAAAGGTTGGATAAGAACAAAAGAGCCATATAAAAAAATGTTAATATCATATCAATAAAGTCTAAAATCAAATAGGATAGAATTATAAGTTTTCCAAAAAATAAAATCATATATAAGTTCAAAATTAATTGAATTAAAGATGATAGATAACTATGTAACTTTTTTTTTTTTTTTTGAGAGAGAGATAACTATGTAACTAATATAAAAACAAAATGCCTAAAAATAATATAAAGGGAGTTTGCATAGTTCATCAAAAAAAATAATGGGAGTTTGCATAATATATGTGTGTGTGTGTGAGCGCAAACATGAACTTCAAGATATTTTTTGGAGAAAGATTAAGAGTCAAGACCTTTTTTTTTTGAGAATCCGCCCCAAGAAGACGAGTGGGGAGGAAGATTCATTAAACCAATTCAGAGGAATACACAGGAAAGATGTCTGGAGGAATATCCTCCATCTAGACATTAAAAGGGGAAAAATTGCAAGCTCGCCTAGCAATCAAATGGGCTACTTTGTTGCCTAGTCTGCGAGTGTGACAAAAAATAACTTCACTGAAAGCTGCAGATGCAATCTTGATGTCTCGAACGATATGTCCAAAGCTGGTGGAGGAGAAGTTTGTGCTATTTAGAGACTTTATAACCACTTCCGAGTCACCTTCAACTATCACTTTGGTAAACTGAAGCTCCCGAGCTAAACAGATGGCATTGCGAGCTGCCAGCACTTCCACCATCTCTACCGAGGTAGGCAGTGGAATGATTTGTGACGAGGCAGCCATTGCTAGACCAAGGTCGTTTCTAATAATTACTCCCAACCCAGCAGAGCCAATCTCCTTAAATAAAGCCCTGTCGAAGTTGACTTTCACCCAGCTTTCGGGAGGCGGAGACCATTTGACAGGGATGGGAGAAGAGGAAGGGCCACAGGGGAGAGGATTAGCATCCTGGAATTCTTGAAGAGTGTCACGGGCCAGGGAATTAATTCTTTGTAGCGGAACAGTTGTCTCACCAACTCTCAATCTATTCTGACGGGTCCATAGAAGCGAAGTGATGATTACAAACAAATCAAAGAGGTTGCTCTTAGAGTAGCAAGCTTGAATAATATCCAGGAAATTGGAGTAGAGCCTGGTTTGCCTGGTTAGCCATTCGAAGTGGATTGCCCAAACCTCAGATAAGGCCGGACAAGACCAGAGGGCATGAAGGATTGACTCTTGCTCCAGACCACAATTAGGACAGACCGGATCACACAGCACCTTCCTTTTTACCAGATTCACCCGAGAAGGCAGAGCATCCAGACCCGCCCTCCAAATTAAGATTTTCACTCTATTTGGAACTTTCAGGTTCCAGATCGCTTTCCAGATTTGCTTGGATTGGGATACGTTCGAAGAACTCGGGTTTTCGCTAGCTTCCAGATCCATAAGGAGTCTATACCCTGTTTTGACCGAGTATTCACCATTTGCACTCAGAGGCAAGTAAATTTTATTGTCACATTCCACCATACTGATAGGAATAGATTTAATTATTCCCGCTTCGTGAGGTAAGAAGAGGTTGTCAATTACCTCATGAAGCCAGCATCTATTGTTACCATCCATTAGCACTGAAACTCTAGCATTAATGCCGAGAAAATCTGGGGGAGACAGAATGCGTTTAAGGTGCGGGTCAGGGAGCCAATTGTCCTGGTAAACCTGGATCTCCGAGCCGTTGCCCACTCTCGAAAGCAGCCCTTTGCTTATCACATCTCGCCCTTTGAGAATGCTTTTCCAGGCAAAAGAACTAGTCCCAGCCTTGGCATTGAGAATACTACCACTCGGGAAGAACTTAGCTTTGAAGAACCTATGGAAAAGAGAGTCTTCGTTGCCCAAAAGACGCCAAATTTGTTTAGCCAACATAGAGTCGTTAAATTTTTGGAGATCTTTGAAGCCCAACCCACCCAAACACTTAGGCTTGCACAGAGAGTTCCAGCTTTTCCAATGGATTTTCCTTTGGTTGCCTCACTGCCCCTACCAGAATTTTCGAATTAAGGCTTCAATGTCGTTGCACAGAGTAATGGGGAGCTTGAAGCAGCTCATGGCATATGTCGGGATGGCTTGGAAAACGGCTTTAAGAAGGATTTCACGGCCTACTTGGGAAAGAAGCTGCTCTTTCCAGCCTTGGAGCTTTGCCCAGACTCGCTCCTTAATGAAATCAAGACTAGCTCTCTTGGACTTGTCGACTAGAGTAGGGAGACCGAGATACTTTTCGTAGAGCTTGATGTCTTGAACCCCCAGGGAGTCTTTTATTTGGTTTTGAATCTCAATAGGCGTGGATTTACTGAAGAACAGACCCGTTTTACACCTATTTAACATCTGCCCCGAAGCCCTTTCATAACAAGACAGCAAATTTTAGATCATTTGACATTCAGCGAGGGAGGCCCTACAGAAGACGACGCTATCGTCTGCAAAAAATAGATGTGTCAATCTAGGACCTTTTTTACATATGGAAACACCCTTATGTGGCCTGCATTAGCTGCACTGGCTAGGAGGCCATGAAGGCCTTCGGTGTAAAGTATGAATAAATATGGCGACAAAGGGTCGCCCTGACGAATGCCCCTAGAGGGAAAGATTGTACTCGAGGGTTCCCCATTTACCAAAATAGAGTAGCTAACCGTCGATATGCACTCCATAATTAATGCCACCCAAGTATCACAAAAACCCATCCTTTTCATTAGGGCTTCTAAATAGGACCATTCTAAACGGTCAAACGCTTTGCTCATATCCAATTTGAGCGCCATGAACCCAGATTTCCCAGTTTGATGGTGTTTCATATAGTGAAGGGTCTCAAAAGCCATAAGGACATTATCAGTGATGACTTTCCTTGCTTGGAAGGTACTCTGGTTTTCTGAAATGATAAAGGGGAGGACTGCTTTAAGCCTATTGGCTAGGACTTTTGAGACCAGCTTATATATCACATTGCACAGGCTTATAGGCCTGAACTCTGTGATGCTTTCTGGTGATTTCACTTTCGGGATCAAGGTGATATTAGTATGGTTGATTTCCTTTGGAATTTTACAATTATTCAAGGAATCCAAAACAGCAGTATATACATCATCACCAAGTAAAGACCAGAAAGATTGATAGAATATCGGAGGCAAACCGTCGGGGCCGGGAGCCTTGATGGGGTCCATCTCTTTGATAGCTGTATCCATTTCTTCTCTTGAAAATGGCTTGGAAAGTTGGCTATTCATATCTTCTGAGACAGAGGGCCGGATTGTTTCGAGAATTTCATTCATGTCTGATGGATGAGAAGAGGTGAAGAGGGAGTTGTAATATTCAACAACTATCTCTTTGATCTGACTCACCTCCGTGCACCATACATTGGCATTGTCTCTAAGGTCGGAAATCCGATTCCTACGGTGTCTGTGGGAGGCTTTGCTGTGGAAGTAGCTGGTGTTGCGATCACTGCATTTCAGAAATAATGCCCTAGCACGTTGCTCCCACATTTGGCTTTCCTTGTCTAGTAGAGCATTGATCTCCAATTACAGAGCCTTAACTAATGCATAGTCTCCACCCCCTCTAGCAACTGCAAGTTCAACTTTAGCAAGCAATTTACCTTTAGTTTCAATCATTTTCTTAATACACCTAAAAGATTGTTTACTCCAAATGGAAAGTCTATCACCACAGAGTTTAATTTTACCTGCAACATGGGCCATGGTAGTATCCGGAGCAGAGTTACCCCAAGTCGAGATGACTGTATCGGAGCAGCCCCTGTCACTCAACCACATTTTCTCGAATTTGAAGGGTCTATTCGGTTTGGGAATAATCCCTTCCGGCTTCACTATGATTGGTCTATGATCCGAGGCGTGGGAGTGTAAGTGCTGTACCCGAGTACCTAGATTGGAGGCAAACCAATTATTGTTCGCAACCGCCCGATCAAGTCGCTCCAGAACCAGACCACCGGAGCGTTTTCCTTTCCAGGTGTATTTCTCACCAATAAAGCCTAAATCCATTAGACCGCACTCATCCAGGACCTCCCTAAACGCCTTCATCATATTTTCTTGTCTCGGACCCCTACCCAATTTTTCGTGAGACCACATTATTTCGTTGAAGTCTCCCGCACAGAGCCAGGGGAGGGAGAGACGCCGGTGCAGTTGGCGGAGCAGAGACCAAGTTTCTTGCTTCCTTCTTGAATCCGCAAAACCGTATATACTAGTAAAACGCCATCGATCCTCGTCGGGTTTCCCAACAATAGTATCCACATGGTTCGGCGAGGAGGAAAGCACTTCGATGTGGATTGACTTTTTCCAAAAAAGGCTGAGACACCTAGTACTGTTAACTCGAGGAACAATCCATGAGTGATTGAAGTTTAGTTTATTGCACAAACTGAGAAGCCTATCTTCATCTGCCCACGTCTCGGCCAAAAACAGGGTAGCGGGATCTTGTGCCCGAATTAAAGCTTCGAGCTCTCGAACGGTGAGCCGGTTCCTAAGCCTGCGCACATTCTAGCATAGCCAACTCATGTTTGCCGGCGGGGCTGGAGGTCAGCCGTCGCCGTTGGAAGAAGGTTTTCATCAGAGAGGGGTGCTTCAATGGCTCTGCATTTTGGGGAGAATGTGTAATCTGGGAGAGGATGAGAAATTCTTTTGCCTAGAATGAGGTTAAGCTCTTGTGATTCAGAGATAATGGGAGGCCTTTGGATCCGAGCCCATTTCTTACCAGCTTGGGCCTGAGTGGAGGAAATAGATGGGTCTTGGTTTGTAATGTCATTTAAGGGGATGGGCTGGACTTGGTTCTGATCCGTATTTGGGTTGGAGTGGGCAGAAGGCTGCGAATTAGCTTCAATTATTTGTTCCCGCTTATTTTCTTTTGAAAGCCCTGCTTGCAAGTTCCCACTGTCAAAAAGGTGGATATCTTTGTCAATCTCTCGGATTAAGTGCTCAAAGTCAGCTTGTAGAGTGGGTTTCCGAGAGGGGTCAGAATCTGTCAAGTCCGAGATGGCCGAGGCAGCAGTTGTTCCCCCGGGAATCGCGTGAGAAGCCAGGTTCGCACAGGGCTCATTAATTGTCATCGAATGGTGGTTTGCTGGTTCTGAGACCATCAGATGGCTTCGTTCGTGTGGGTGTGGTGGCGGAGCGGTTGCGTTTTGGACCGGAGTTTTCGTTTTCTTCTTAGCAAAAAAACTGGGGACTGCCACTACATTTTTACGAGATGCAACAAACGGAGGGGCTCTCATCCAAGCCCCAAACTGCTGGTCATCAGGTTGAAGGGAGCCTTCGCTATCAATCCACTTCTCGCAATCCTTATCGGTGCGTGTAAGCCGTCCACACCAGTAACAGAGATTGGGGAGACGTTTGTATTTGAACGAAACCTAGTGTTCTCTGTCGTCATCTAGGGTGATAAGTCGGCCACGGCATAGAGGTAGTGAAATGTCGATGGACACTCTAACTCTGATGAAGCTGCCGCCGTCACAGTCGGGGGGGTCTTTTGGGTGTTGGATTACTCCAATGGTTTCACAAATCTGCTCAGCGACCTCTTTGTTCCTGTATCTCAATGGTATATCGTAGACTTGAACCCAAAAGGAGGCTCTGTTGAAGTTACACTCTTTTAGAGGTGAATCCTTTTTGATTTTTGAGAGGACCATTAGGTGTTTGTCAAAGCACCATGGTTCCGACGATATTATTCTGTCCACTTCTAATTCATTATCAAACGAGAAGAGGATGATATGATCCCCATTATTCTTAATGTTAAAACCCGCTTTTGATCTCCATAAGGGCGAAAAGGTTCTCGCTATGGCATCAATATTCAGAGAGCGCTTTGTAAAGAATCTGGCTGCAATGATGAATTCATTTACAGCTTGTTCTTTTTTCAATCTGAGACCTGAACCCTCTCTATCTGAAAGGGAGAGAGAGCTCCAGTGTTTTGTAAGATCGTCCATTCCACTTTGGAAGATACAAAGAATTTAAATGTGTTTCCCAAATCCCTTGAAAGAATAATACCACTAGCCTTGAGAAAACACTGTTAACTCAAGGGACATAAACTCCTTCCACGGAAGGGACGACAATGCCACACTTAAGCAAAAGCTCTCAGAGAGAAGCTTTGCTAGAGAGCGGGCAACCCAGAGTCAAGACCTTGACAATAAGTTTGCATTGGTAATTGAAAATAGCTTCATTAGAATTGAGATGTAATAAAAATGAA
This sequence comes from Quercus lobata, assembly GCF_001633185.2. Lineage (NCBI taxonomy): Eukaryota > Viridiplantae > Streptophyta > Magnoliopsida > Fagales > Fagaceae > Quercus > Quercus lobata. The sequence goes on from NW_022154716.1 coordinate 134,813, forward strand.
AAAGAAATGGTACCCCATACGTTGTTACCAGTATTGATGATAGAAAATAAAATTAAAAAAAAAAAACAATGGTGCCCCTATAAATGAAAAGAAAATTTAATTAGTTTTGCTCACTGTAGCATAGTTTTGCCTTTCTCTTTGAGAAAGACGTGCCGTTCTCCCTAGTAAATATCTACTAGGTGGGAGTAGTGGTGTTTTTGGTGTTATTGTAGTACCCACCTCGGTGTGGAATGGAGGAACTTGAACGGAGATGGAAGAAGCTTTCATTGTTGGAGGTAGAGGGGAAGAAACATGATCTCTCAAAAGGAAAAAAGTCCGTAGAGTACGTCCTTGCCGCGAAGTTTTTTACTCGAAGATCTATCAACGTTAAGGTCGTGGCTAGGACCTTCCGCCCTCTGTGGTGTACAAAAAGAAACTTCGAAGTAAGTATGGCAGGAGATAACGTCGTATTGATAGCATTCGAATGGGAGGTCGATGTGGAGAAGGTCATCCAAGGCGAGCCTTGGGTGTTCGATAGACATCTAGTAGTGCTCCAGAGGTATGATGGTACAACTTCGGTCAACGAACTCAGTTTTGACAAAACAACATTCTGGGTCTAGATTCACAACTTACCATTTTCGTTGCTGACGATAGAAGCGGCGATCAGTCTTGGAGAAACGATGGGTATTGTCTCAAAACCAAAGGATGAAGCCGAGATGAAAGGTGGACAGTTTATGAGAGTAAGAGTTGCGATAGATGTTACGAAACCGCTGTGTCATGGCAGAACGATTACATGGTACCAAAGGACGGATAGGTGGGTCTATTTCCTGTATGAGCGGTTGCCGAACCTGTGTTATTGGTGCGGTCTTCTCTCTCACGATGATAAGGAGTGTGTGGTGTGGCTAAGCAGCAAAGGAAGTATATCGAAAGAGGAGCAACAATTCGGACCATGGTTCTGAGCCTCTTAGTTCAATCAAGGAAGGCCATTATCGAAGTGCAAGGTTTGTGTTAGTGTATAGCTTAGACTAGTTTAGCCCATTGGGCTTAGCCCAGTATACTGTACTTGTAGTTTACTCCTTTTACTTGTACTGCACACATATTTAGCCTATATAAGGCTCTCTATTGTACATTATTTCACACACATCAATATACAGACTATTCAGTCTTTCTCACACTTTATATTCTTAACATGGTATCAGAGCCAATCCTCTGACTTTCTGGTTCCTGTGGACATCTCCGGCGTTCTTCCGCTGCCCTCGCCTTCATCCAGTAGCCACTGTCAGAAGCGAGTCACCGCCGTCATGCCCACAGTCCCAGCAACTCTCGGATCTCGTTGTTCTGCTCATCCAACTGTCAAAGCAAAGGCATTGAGTGACAGAACAGACAATCCCGAGCAAAACCCAACCAAGAACGGCCAGAAAACACTTCACACGCGCCTTCACGCGCCGCCTGAAGTTTCTGCCTCACGAGCACGAGTTCACACGCGCCGCCACGCTCCTACACGCGCCGTCACTCTCACTCACGCGCCCCACGCGCCAGACCAGACGCCATCCACTCGCCACACGCGCTTACACGCGCCAGCTTTGTTTCGCGAAATGCCACGTCAGCCCTAGTGTGACGTCACCCTACCACGTCAGCACACGTCAGCCGTTGACTGGACCAGACCTGAGCGTTGACTTTGACTTGACCGTTGACTTTGACCGTTGACCGTTGACCAAGTCAAAATTTTTCAACAGGACCTGTCTTGCTCAGTTTTTCATGTAGATTCTGATTTTGGGCTCCGTTTCTGCATTTGAGGTATCTAAATCTCACTTTTTGGTCATTTTCTTCATTATGGCTCAACAAAGTGAACGAGATATCATACGTCCTATTACCATCATGTTGGATGGTCCTACTAGCTATCATGCATGGTCTCAGAATATGACCGTCTTTCTCAAGGGTCGTAAACTGTAGAGATATGTGACTGGTTCAATTCCTAAGCCAGTACCAAACCCTAAGTCCAAAGCCACAGCTGCTGAAGAGTCTTCCAAGACTGCTGTTACAACAGATGATTATGAAGAACGTCTAGAAGAATGGGAGAGTATTCAGAGTAAGATCTTATCTTGGTTTATCAATACCTCTATTCCCTCCATTCATAATCTTCTTCCTCGTCTTGAAACTGCTGAGGCTGCTTGGAAATTTTTGGCCGATCGTTATAACTGCACTAATGATTCAAGCTTGGAGTTTCACATTGAATCAAAACTTTATTAAATGCGCCAAGAGACAGGTCAGTCTATTTCTGATTTTTATTCTCAGACTTCTACTATGTGGGAACAACTCTCTGCTGCAGATCCTCCACTAGTGTGTTCTAAGGACATTGAGCTCTTTGTCAAATATCGGGATCGCCGTAGATTTATGCACTTCATGATGGGTTTACGTGAGGATTTTGAGCCTACTAGGGCTTCTCTACTTAGCCGGTCTCCTACTCGTTCTCTTGATGCTGCAGTAAAGGAGCTCATTTCTGAGGAGAATCGTCGGCCCACTTATCACATGACATCATCTGATCATGTCTTGGCTACACCCTCACCACAGCCTCCCATTGTTGCATTCACTGCTCCTCCGCGAATAAACTCCGGGCGTCCCACCTCTCAGTCTTCCAAAGGTGCTCACTGCAAGTTTTACCGTGCCAAAGGCCATGACATCTCTGTTTGTCGTAAGCTACAGAAATTTGTGCAAGAGCAGAATAAAGCTTCTCTTCCTCAGGCAGCTACTGTATGTCCTTCAGATCCATCAGTTCTTACAGGTCCATCTTTGGCGTCCTCACTTACTACGGCTGATATTGAGGCAGTTGTTCAACAGGTTTTATCCTGCACTTCCACTGCCCTTTCTGTCACCTCAGGTAAACAACCTTGGTTTTTTGATACTGCATGTTGTAACCATATGACTCCTGATGAATCCCAATTTTCTGATAAGGCACCCTTAGAACATCCAATCACTATTTACACTGCTGATGGAACTCCTATGCCTGTTAGTCATAAAGGAACAATCTCTTCTTCTTGTTTATCCCTTAGTGACACTTTTCATATTCCAAAGTTATCCCTCAATTTGCTTTCTGTTGGTCAACTTTGCGAATTAGGCGTAGATCTTCTATTTACTAATCATGGTGTGGATGTGCAGGATCCCCGGACGGGTCAAGTGCTTGGGACAGGCCGTAAGGTTGGTCGCATGTTTGAGGTTCATGACTTGAAGATTCCTTCACAAGTTGTTTCTGCAGCTGCTACCATTGCCACCTCCTCACCTGATCTATGGCATGCTCGTCTTGGTCATCCATCCTTATCTCGTCTTCAATTGTTAGCTTCTCAAGGTCATTTAGGTTCAGTTCAGTTTTCAAAATTTGATTGTACTTCCTGTCATTTTGGCAAACAAACAAAATTGCCATTTAATAAAAGTGACTTCTTTTCTTCTGCCCCTTTTGATCTTATACATTCTGATATTTGGGGTCCTGCACCTGTTCCCACTGAAGGGGGATCTAAATATTTTGTCATATTTGTGGATGATTTTTCTCGGTATACTTGGATTTATCTGCTTCACCATAGGTCTGAACTTGTGTCTATTTACCAAACATTTCATAAAATGATTGAAACACAGTTCAATCGCACTGTTAAAGTCTTTCGATCAGATAATGCTCAAGAATATAATGATAAATCTTTTCTATCCTTCTTAGACAGACATGGTACTCTTCCTCAGCGGTCTTGTCCTTACACCTCTCAACAAAATGGTCGTGCAGAACGAAAACATCGTCACATTCTTGATGTTGTCCGCACCCTTCTCATTTCTGCCTCTCTTCCTGAGCGATTTTGGGGTGAGGCCGCACTCACTGCTGTGCACACTATTAATCGTATTCCTTCACCAACTACACACAACAAATCACCATTTGAGCTTCTCTATGGTCAAACTCCTGACTACTCCTCTCTTCGGGTTTTTGGTTGTGCTTGCTTTGTCTCTCTTCCTCCTCATGAACAAACAAAGCTCCAACCTCGTACTCGTCTCTGTTGTTTCCTTGGTTATGGTGTGTCTCAAAAAGGGTTTCTCTGCTATGATCCCATTTCTCATCGCCTTCGTGTCTCTCGTCATGTTGAGTTTTGGGAACATCGTCCTTTCACGAGTCTTCAGCAGTTTCCTACATCTTCTTCCTCAGAGTCTCCCATTTTTACTGATCTTTTCCTCCCTCTCTATCCTGAACTTGTGGAGGATTCTTCAGCATCGACTGCCTCTCCAGACGACTTATCTCCGGTTCTGTCTCCGGCATATGACCCGCCTGTCTTGGATCCTGTGGTACCACCCTCTCCTGAGTCTCCTATTGGTCCTAAACTTCGTCGTTCCACTCGAGTAAGCATTCCTCCCCCTTATCTCACTGATTATCATTGCTCTTTTGCTCTTGCCACTCTCTATGAACCTCACACCTATCATGAGGCTCATACTGACCCTCTTTGGCAGCAAGCTATGAATGAAGAACTAGATGCCCTTCATAAGAATCACACGTGGGATATGGTTGATTTGCCTCCTGGTCAGTCTGTAGTAGGTTGTAGGTGGGTTTACAAGATCAAGACCAAGGCTGATGGATCTGTTGAACGATACAAGACTCGCCTAGTTGCCAAGGGCTTTACTCAGGAGTATGGTATTGACTATGAGGAAACATTTGCTCCTGTTGCTCGTCTTACATCTGTTAGATGTCTCATTGCTGTGGCTGCTGTTCGCCGTTGGCCTCTTTATCAAATGGATGTGAAGAATGCTTTCCTCAATGGAGACCTCCATGAAGAAGTGTACATGCAACCACCCCCTGGCTATCCACACTCAAGCAATCAAGTTTGCCGCCTTCGCCGTGCTCTTTATGGCCTCAAGCAGGCTCCTCGAGCTTGGTTTGAAAAGTTTAGCTCAGTTGTTGCTCAGCAGGGTTTCACTTCGAGTCCTCATGACACTGCTCTCTTTGTTCGAAGATCCTCTGCTGGTATCACTCTTATTCTTCTTTATGTTGATGATATGATTATTACTGGAGATGATTCTGCAGGTATCTGCTCTCTTCAGAACTTCCTTAGTCAGCATTTTGAGATGAAAGATCTGGGCACTCTCAGCTATTTTCTTGGGCTTGAGGTTACCTCATCCTCTGATGGATACTATCTTTCCCAGGCTAAATATGCTTCTGATCTTCTCTCCAAAGCCGGTGTCACTGATAACAAGACTGTTTCCACTCCTTTGGAATACAATGCAAAGCTCACACCCTTGGACGGTGAACCTATATCCGATGCTACTCGCTATCGTCAGTTGGTTGGCAGTTTGATCTATCTCACTGTTACTCGTCCAGATATTTCACATGCCGTGGGTATGGTTAGTAAGTTCATGGATGCACCTCGTTCTGTCCACTATGCTGCTGTTCTTCGGATTCTCTGATATGTCAAAGGCACACTTTACCATGGTCTGCATTACTCCTCTCGATCTTCTCTCGAGCTTCATGCTTATTCAGATGCTGACTAGGCAGGTGATCCAACTGATCGATGCTCTATCACAGGTTTCTGTTTCTTGTTAGGTACTTCTCTAGTCTCGTGGCGCAGCAAGAAGCAGGATGTGGTTTCCCGTTCTAGTACTGAGGCTGAGTATCGTGCCCTTGCCGACACCACTTGTGAGCTTGTTTGGCTTCGCTGGCTCTTGGCTGACATGGATGCTCCACAGCCCACTGCCACTCCTCTTTATTGTGACAATCGTAGTGCTATCTACATTGCTCATAATGATGTCTTCCATGAACGCACTAAGCATATTGAGATCGACTGCCACATCACTCGCCAGCATCTTAAGAAAGGAAATCTCCAGTTATTCTCCATCTCTTCTGCTGACCAGCCTGCTGATATCTTTACCAAGACTCACCTGCCTGGTCGTCTTTGAGATCTTATATCCAAACTCCAGTTGGCTTCCTCCTTGCCACCTCGAGTTTGAGGGGGGATGTTAGTGTATAGCTTAGACTAGTTTAGCCCATTGGGCTTAGCCCAGTATACTGTACTTGTAGTTTACTCCTTTTACTTGTACTGCACACATATTTAGCCTATATAAGGCTCTCTATTGTACATTATTTCACACACATCAATATACAGACTATTCAGTCTTTCTCACACTTTATATTCTTAACAGTTTGGAAAACTCAGCTATGAACCGAAAACTTTCATGCAGAGCAGATAGACATGAGTCGGATCAACATGAGGAGTTCATCTCGGATCCTAAGACAACTGGAGCTGTTAATACCATTGAAGCTGAAGTGCATAGGAATGATCCAAGCAAGCCGGCGTTCATGGAGGTTATGAGCAGCGACAGTGCACAGGGGTGTGACAGACACGTGAGGGACTCTGAGACAGCGGGCCCATAACAGTAATTCCCAGATTTTGAGGCGAAATTAAAGGACATTGATGAGGCAATCAATTCAAAGCCTGAAATTTCGAAACTAAACGTACAAAATCCGGACCTTTCACTAGCTATGATTGGAAAGTATCAGAACGTTGGGATTAATGCAGAAGTAACGGAAGATTTGGGAATTGGGAGTGCACTCACAGAATTTGAATAAGGTGGAAGACAAGTTGACTTTTCAAGTTCCTCGGATGGACCCCACAGAAGTTAAATTTGAAGTGGGCCGCATGGATAGCTTGGTGGATAGAAAGCCCAATAAAGGTGGGCCTAAAAGGAGTACTGGTAACGTAAAAAACAAAATTAAAAATCCTAGTGGGCTGACTAAAGGGAATACGGAGACAATGGAGGAACTTAAGGAAAGCCCAATACGGAGGAGCTGGACTAGAATTAACATGGGAATAAGAAACAAGGATGGGGCGGAGCCCATTGAGGTAGAGAGGGATCCAAAGAGGAAAAGTGAAGCAATTACAACTGATCTTACTGAGGCTACGAGTAAGGAGAAGAAACAGCGGTTGGAAGAGGAGACTAAAACACTAAGGGTTCGTTTGGATATCGCTAAAAACTGAAAACTGAAAAATACTGGAGCAAAATAATTTTTAAATTGTGAATAGTACCGTGGGACCTATTTTTAATGAAAAAATTGTTGAAAAGTGAAATTTGTAGGTCCGTGAACAATATACGATGTGCACTGATTGGCTGGAAAAAAGTTTGAAAAGTCAAAATTTGTGATTACTGTTCATTGAACAGTACATGAACAGTAACCGCAAATCTAAAAAACGCGTGAAAAAAAAAAAGAGCTGAAAAATGCAAACGCAGCTTAAGTATCTTAATGGCAACACACCTGGGATCGGCGGAGGCTGTTGGGTAGCCCCGTCGGGTCCAATAAGTCTGATGAGTTGGAACTGCTGGGTGCCTGAGAACCTCCGGTCAATTAAAGCCTTGGAAAAGGCAATTAATAAAGAAGAGCCCACTATCGTTTTCCTCATGGAAACGAAGTCAAATAGAGAGTGGATGAATAATGTGAAGGATAAATGCAATATGAAGCACGGTTTGATTGTACCTAGTGAAGGGAGGAGTGGAGGACTGGCATTGATGTGGAAGGAAGGAATAAAAGTGGAGGTGCAGACGTATTCTCAGTCACATTTTGATGCGTTGGTGGATGGAGGAGCAAACATAGGTTGGTGGCACTTCACTGGGTTCTATGGCAACCCAGACACAGCAAAAAAGATAGAATCATGGGCTAAGCTGCGACACTTGAAAAGAACCTCCGCCCTTCCGTGGCTCACTATCGGAGACTTTAATGAGATCACAAGTGTCTTGGAAAAGGAGGGGGGCAGCGAGAGGCCCAGATAGCATGAAAAACTTTATTGACACCATCAACTATTGTGGCCTAAGAGATTTGGGGTTCATTGGACCAAAGTTTACGTGGATTTACCAGCGTGCGGATGGCATGTAGATTAGGGAACGGCTGGACAGAGCAATGGCAACTTCGGAATGGATAGACTTATTTCCTGCGGCCAACCTATATCACCTTACTTCATCAGTTTTGGATCATTCACCATTGGTTCTGTTCATGACCAGAACTAAGAGGAGGAATATGAAAACCAAGAAGCCATTTAAGTTCGAAGCAATGTGGTTGAGAGATCGACGATGTGAAGAGATAGTACATGAGGCATGGGAGGAGGGGAAGGTGACAAATACAGAGAATTTGCTAGGGAGTTGCTTAGAGAAGAGCCGGGTCAGATTAGAGAGCTGGAATAAAACGGAATTCGGTCACGTGGGAAGGAAGGTTACTGAACTCCAAAAAAGGCTTGAATGGCTTGAGCTTCAACCTTCATCACCTGATATCAACTGTGAGCTGATGAGCACCCGTGTTGAACTAAACCGCTAGCTAGATAAAGAGGATGATATGTGGAGTCAACGGTCAAGGCTCAATTGGTTTCAATCAGGGGATAGAAATACTAGCTTTTTCCATGCTAAAGCATCTGCCCGGCAAAAGAAAAACTATATTGAAGGCATTATTGATGCAAATGAGGTGTGCTAGGAGGATGATCTGAAGATAGAGGAAGTGATGGTGGCTTATTATAAGGAGCTGTTTACTACAAGCCAACCAACAGAATTTTCAGATTTGCTACATGCAATCCAACCCAAGGTGACCATGTCAATGAACTAGATGCTTACCAGAGATTTTAGTGTAGCAGAGGTCAAACTTGCGTTGAAGTAGATGCACCCATAGAAAGCCCTAGGTCCAGACGGCATGCCCCACTCTTTTTTCAGCACTTCTGGTCAATTTGTGGTGTGGTCACAACAACGGTATTGGAATTCCTTAACCAAGGTATTTTTCCTCTTGATTTTAATAAGACGCATATTGTTTTAATTCCAAAAGTCAAGACACCTAAGAAGGTTACTGATTATAGACCTATTAGTTTATGTAATGTGGTGTACAAAATTACATCTAAAGCTATAGCTAATAGGTTAAAGAAAATAATACCTTCCATTATTAGTGATATCCAAAGTGCTTTTGTGCATGGTAGGCTTATCACTGATAATGTTCTTGTAGCCTTTGAGACTATGCATCATATTAGCCAGAAAAAAAAGGGAAAAGTGGGGGAGATGACTTTGAAACTGGATATGAGTAAGGCTTATGATAGGGTGGAATGGGTTTGCCTGGATAAAATTATGGAAAAACTAGGCTTTGATGAAAAGTGGAGGAGACTTATCATGCAATGTGTCACAACTGTATCATACTCTATAAGAATTAATGGGGTGCCAGGGGTAATATTTTTCCATCTAGGGGGATCTGGCAAGGAGACCCTCTATCACCTTATTTCTTTATCTTATGTGCAGAAGGCCTTTCTTCACTTATAAAATCCTCAGTGACGACTGGTGTTTTGGAAGGAGTTGCTGTGTGTCGTGGAGGACCAAAATTATCTCATCTTTTCTTTGTAGATGATAGTTTGATATTCTGCAAGGCTTCTTTGGAAGAATGTGACGCTCTCCAACAAATACTGAAGGTGTATGAGAATGCTTCGAGGCAGCAGTTAAATAGGGCCAAGACATCTTTGTTTTTCAGCCGAAATACACCTAATGTTCTTCAGGAAGAGATAAAACAAAGGTTTGGAGCTCAAATAATAAAGCAACATGAAAAATACTTGGGCTTGCCTTCCTTGGTGGGGAAAAATAAAAGGAATACTTTCAATGAAATCAAAGAGAAGCTGCAAAAGAAGCTGCAAAAGAAGCTGGTGGGATGGAAGGAAAAATTGTTGTCCAAGGCTGGTAAGGAGATACTAATCAAAGCGGTGGCCCAAGCAATACCAACATATACCATGAGTTGCTTCAAGTTGCCGGATACTCTTTGTGATGAGTTGACAAGGTTGATACGAAATTTCTAGTGGGGGCAGAAGGATGATGAAAGGAAGATAGTATGGCTAAGTTGGGAGAAATTGTGTGAGCCAAAATGCAGTGGTGGTATGGGTTTTAAGCAGCTTAAACAATTCAATCTGGCCCTTCTAGCTAAACAGGGTTGGGGGCTCCAAACCAAACAAAACTCCTTGGTCTATCGTGTCCTAAAGGCAATATATTTTCCAAGGTGTGACTTCATTGAGGCAACTCTTGAAAATAATCCTTCTTTTGTGTGGCGTAGTATCATGGCTGCCCAAAATTTGGTTAGAGAAGGTGTACGGTGGAGAGTTGGAAATGGAAGCAATATTCATATTTGGGGTGATAAATGGCTACCCACATCATCCACATACAAGATTGCTTCACCCAGACAGTTTTTGCACCAAGACACAAGGGTGAGTGAGCTAATTGACCAAGATTCAGCAAGATGGAAGGTAAATGTACTGGATGCCCTGTTCTTTCCTTATGAAGCCGATGTGATAAAAGGTATCCCAATCAGTTCTCCTCTTCCACCGGATAAGATGATATGGGCTGCAACTCCGAATGGCAAGTTTAGTGTTAAGAGTGCTTATAGTATTGCCATGCGACAAGCAAACCGGGTAGACCAAGGTGCAAGCTCTCATAACAGTCAGATACGGTGGTTTTGGAAGAAAATATGGGACCTACCTTTGCCACATAAGGTACGTCATTTCGCATGGTAGGCATGCAGAGACGTCCTACCCACTAAAGTCAACCTTGCGCACAGGAAAGTGATTCACGATCAGGTCTGTGAGGGGTGCGGGTTGGAGGCCGAAACTATTGGACACTTGTTTTGGACGTGCCCAAGAGCTAGAGAGGTCTGGACCTGTTTGAAATTAGTTGTGCCGGTGGACAATGATAGAATTTTTTCGCTCCTTGACTTGCTGTGGTCCATGTTGGTTGAAGAAAGCCAAAATGTTGAGATAGTGGCGAAGGTGGTTTGTATCGCATGGGCAATGTGGCGCAATCGGAATGAGGTTCAGCATGGTGGGCAACGACGGAATGGGAAGGATAAGGTTCGTTGGGCTTCTCAATATATGGAGGAGTATAAGGCAGCAACTGAAAGGTTAAGCTGTAATGAAGAGGCGGATGAGGCAGGGGGTACGTGGAGTCCTCCTCCGGCATGCAGTTTCAAAATTAATGTTGACAGTGCTGTTTTCGCGAACCAAAAAGCAGTGGGTGTAGGAGTGATTGTCAGAGATGACATGGGCAGGATCGAGGCGGCAATGAGCAAGAAGATTCCTATTCTGTTGGGCGCTGTGGAGGTAGAGGTGATGGCGTACGAAATAGGTTTGCTCTTTGCGAAGGACATCGGCATTCATGACTTGATCATGGAGGGTGATTCGCTCATCATTCACCGTGCTATGTGCGACATGTCCACTCCACCTTCCTCTGTAGCTGCTGTTATTCAAGGCATGCAGGATATGTGCAAGGAATTTCGTAGAGTTATGTTCTCACATGTCAAGAGAAAGGGCAACAAATCGGCCCACTTACTAGCCAAACACGCTAGTGATGTTGATGACTTTATTACTTGGATAGAAGAGACTCCTTGTTTTATTGAGCAAGCTCTTCTTGATGATGTAACAAATGTTTCCATTCATTAATAAAATTTTAATCTTCCTATCAAAAAAAAAAAAAAAAAAAAAAAAAAAAAAAAAAGAGAGGAAACGACATTATTGTATACCTTCCTCTCCCAGATTATTGTATAATCCCTATTTTTCATCTTAACAATTTTTTCTTTAAAATTATGACACATATTATATACTTAATTCTCAAAAAAAAAAAAAAAAAAAAATTAGATCCTTATTTTTTTAGCATTGCTCTTTCCAAAATTGAGCCCATTGGAGTCTCTTGCCAAATGCATAATCTCGAGATGCTTAAAAAAGAAAGAAAGAAAGAAAAAATCTCGAGAAAAATTAAAAGGGACACCTTGAAATCCCCTTCCAATATCAGAATTTAATGTTGTAAGATTAAAATCCGCTCTCAGATTTTCCCTAAAGAAAAAATCGGATCATACAAGATTACATGATCTTAAATTTAAGCATAAAATTAACCAGGATATTAAATCCCAATTACTAGGTTTGATACTCAAAATCTACCTAAATTAATTACAAATATATATGATATTATTAGCTTGACTTTAGATGTCGATCACCATATATATATTACAATTAGCAATTTAATCTCTCATACATCTCTATCTCAAACAACACTTCTAAAAAAGGCAAATCTCCTCCCTCAAAGTTCATTTGTAAAGGCAAATTTCTTTAGATCTCTCTTCATGGTTTTACTGCGACAGGTAACATTTCCTTTTTGGGTTTATGTGTGCACCAGTTTTTTTTTTTGGGTGATCTTATATTAGCTTGCTTCATTTCTTGATTATATACGTGTAGTTAGAACGAGACATGCAACAATTTCAGCGTTACTACAAGTCAGGAACATGTACAATACAAAATAGGTTCCCTCAAGGAGTTACCTCAACCAATACCATCAGCCATAAATATTCATTCTCTAGACCAAAATCAAAAGCTGAGGCCAAACAAGTCGCTGCAAAGAAACATAGTGAGGCAGAGAGGAGACGTAGGATGCGAATCAATGGTCAATATACCACTCTGCGTGATATCCTCCCGAACTTAGTCAAAGTAAGTACAAAGATTCATACAAATAGTAATTTCATCAACTCTGTTTCTTCGATCTTTGTAATTAGCAATATCAAAACTTGTAAAAATTAAAGTGGTAAATTGTGATTAGAGTAATTAATTTTAGGACACATTTTTTTCACAATTATTGAAGTGGTAAATTGTGATTAGAGCAATATTATTTTTATATAGGTCCGTCATTGAGTCATTAACACAATATTTATTAGCACTAATGTTATTTGAAGAGTAGTAATTTTTTTGGTAATCCTTTTTTCTTATTGTTGGGTAATTTTACAAACAATAGATGGACAAGGCGACCGTGCTTGCAGAGACAGTTCGGCAAGTGAGGGAGTTGAGGAAGACTGTTTCGGATTTGGAAGGAGTTTGTGGTGGTAGCAGTAAGGATTGTGTGTTCCCTGGAGGGGCTGACAAGTTGAGTTTGGAAAACGGTGATGGTGACGATGACAAGGGGCTGGTCAAGGTCACATTTAGCTGTGAGGATAGGCCAGGGTTGATATCAGCCGTGGCAAGGACACTGAGGTCTATGAAAGGGAGGGTGGTGAAGTTTGAGATGGTAACACTGGGTGGAAGGACTAAAAGTGTGTTGTGGGTTCAAGGTCTGAGTGGTGGCAATGAAGGGATTGGAATGCTAAGAAGAGCTTTGAAGGTAGTCATTGACAGGCCCAATTTGCCAGGGATTAGCAAGAGGTCACGGCTCACTTGATGATTATAAGTTTTTTTGGGTCTAATGGATAATTTATAAGATGGGATGCTGAGGTAAATTGTGTGGAATCAGGGAGGGGGGATTGTAGGTATAGGGGATTCGGACATGGTAGCTAGCTAGGATTTCATTAGGAGGCATTATAATATAATGTATATCTGGTTTGACATGGTTAACTTACTTTACCTACTTACCTTCGGTTATAGGAAAACGCCTTTAGATTATACATGAAGTCCATAGCTATAAAGATTCATTGTTTAAAAGGCTGTGATAATAGATTACTAATGAAAAATATGCTAGTTTCTTATTTTCAATAATTGAATTTCTATCTCTTGTTTCAATGCTCCTTCCTTCTTTATTTCCACGTCAAGTTGTCATACAAAACACACCCATATTTTGTTTTGGTAAAAATTAAAATTAAATGTTCCATGCTTTGTTAATTTTAAGTTTGACAGAAATCACCTTGATAAAGAAATGAAAAATTATAATACTTCTTGATAAAGTGCTACTTTTTTAGTGGTGGTAATGATGACGACGACAACTAAATTTACAATACTTTGTTAATTTTAAGTTTGATAGGAAGCACATTAATAAAAAAGAAAAAAAAACATTAGAGTAGTTCATGACTATAATTTATAAAGTGCTATTTTTTTTAGTGATAATAATAATAATAATTAGTTGGAAAGTGTGGTGGGATATCTTTCATGTACACAAGAAAACTTGTGACATGTAAATTTCTAATTTTTTTGGTATTACTTTTTTTTTTTTTGGTAATCATCCTAAGCATGCTAAAGGATTTTAATACAATTCACTAGTTACCATAGAAATATTTTGCTATGTCTTTTAAGCAAAAAAAAGAGTATATTTTTTTGTTTTGTTTTTTTGTTTTTGGTTTGAGGAACCAGACAAAAAAGTATCTTATATAATAGTATATGCAATATTGTTCTTACTAATTTATAAGACCCACATATGAATATTCTAAGTGCCTGTGAGCAATTCAACATTGAAAGCTATACAAAAGAATACCCTGACCCAACGTTCAAGCGAAGAGGAAGATGAGTTGCACCGTAGTGTAGAGAAGTTTAAAGATAGCCATGGAGCAAGAAGCTTTTCTTAGCTGAGACTACCTGTCAGCTACAAGGATACCCTTGTGGGTGATATCCCTGGAGCCTATCAGCAGGCCTTCCAGGTAGATAAAATCTGGGAGGACAGTTATGAATTAGATTTTGAACTAGAGCCTTTAGTTGAGGGGATGGCAGAGGTCACGCTCTCAAAAGAAACTAAGGCACGAATCAGAGCTCCGTGGGCGAAGGCTTTGATCGTGAAAGTGTATGGTAAGTTTGTGGGTTTTAATTACCTCACTTTCAAAATCAATGCCTTATGGAAGCCTATAGCTAGGATGGATTGTGTCAATTTGGGAAAAGACTACTTTTTAATCCGGTTTAGTAATGATGAGGATTATGATAAGGTGTTGCGTGGTGGGCCTTGGTTTGTAGGGGGACACTTCCTTGCTATCAAACCTTGGGAGCCTTATTTCAAAGCTTTTGAGGATAAGCTTACCTTAGTAGCAGTGTGGGTGAGGTTTCCTGAACTCCCAATTGAGTTTTATGATACCTCGGTTCTCAAAGAAATAGGGAGTGCAATTGGCCCGGTTTTACGCATAGACTCTTATACTGCATCTGAGACTCGTGGCAAGTATGCGAGGCTTTGCATCCAAGTTAATTTAGATAAACCTCTAATTAAGTCAATCTGAATAGGCAGATTAGTTCAGCAAGTGTTGTATGAAGGCATATCCATTCTTTGTTTTTGTTGTGGAAGACTGGGACATAAGCAGGAGAATTGTTGCTACCGTATCAAGTCAGTGACTAGAGATGGTGAGGAACCAACCTCTCCTAAACCTGTCAATCACTCTGATAATGTTTAGTTCGAAATGAACTATGGGCCTTGGATGGTTGTGTCTAGGAAAAGAAGCCCGGTTAAATCTGAATGAGGGCATGGGTCCACCAAAATTAGCACTTCTTCAGGTAATGATTCGAAGGGCAGCATGGTCATTCGCAACAATGCTTTTAAGGGTAAGGTTGGCAATCCTGATGCTAACGTCTGGCATAGGGAAGGGGTTAGATGTGATAATCCTTTTTCCAAGATATTTGCTAATGAAGGCATATCTGAGGCACGTGAAAATCAAGTCATTTCAACACAAGAGATGGACTTGTGTCAGGAAGCATTGAACAAGGGGAAGAAGCCTGAAGGTAGAGTCTTAGAGGTTTCTCGAATAAAGCCCTCTCAGAAAAGCTAACAAAAAGGGGTTAAGGGGTTGGGAGTTAAAAATAATAAGAGCTTAAAAGGTAGAGTCTTAGAAAAGCAAAAACGCTCTTTCTTTGAGTCTGACGAGATTGAAGAGCTTTCTCAACATCTTGAGTAGCCAGGCAGCAGTGGATATTGAGGAGATAATGTTCGGGATTTGCACAATTCCTCAAGTAGGCTGGGCAATGCGATACAAGAACAAGACTGTGATCATTCCCGGCGAGGTTATCGCCTAGATAAGGGCAACTCCGACGGAAGTTCCGGGGTGGTTTAAAATGGAGTTGAGCCAGGCTTGGAAGCATTTGTTCCCAATAACCCCACTGAGTATAAGAATGGGAGAATTACCTCTAGATCACCCAACATGGAACCTCACTCCCAATCAGTGGTGGAAGTTCCTCACGGATCTTCCCAAAATTTCATTGGAAAAGGCAGAGGAGCTGAGCAGACAACGGAGACCTTCAGTTATGCCTTACTGGGACGAGACAGGGTGGATTATACAAGAAATGAGGCTGGTGGATTTCAGGGGAATGGCCATGGCTCACTTGGGGAATCATCCCACCTTGAAATTAATCTAGTTAATGGCCCCAATTCAGAGGTGCGATGTGCTTCTGTGTAGCAGGGAGGATACCTTGGGTATTCTAAAGCATATGATGGTGTGGAAGTCGGATTGGGTGGCTTCCAAGAACATTCTGAGGAGGATGGGATGGAGTATGGTGGAGATAGCTATGATGAACTCTAACCCTCTGGAGATTGAGGTTCCTCTTGGTCAATTTGTGAAGATGAATATCCTTCTGTGGAATTGCAAAGGTGCTTTGAGTGCAGACTTCAAGAGAAGAATTTTTGAGATGGCTATTAATCACCACCCCTCGATCATGGTAATCACAGAAACAAGAGTTGGTGGAGATAGGGCTGCTAGAATTATTGAAGATTTACCTTTTGATGGAAGCATAGTTACTGAGACCATTGGCTATGCAGGGGGTTTGTGGCTTTTGTGGAAAACAGATGATGTTGATGTGATGCTCTTGTCTTCAATAGAATAGGAGATTCATGCGACTGTTAAGGTGCATAACTCCAATTTAAATATTGTTTGGATGTTTGCAATATGTTGGACCTAGGGTTTGTTGGGCCTAAGTATACTTGGACGAATCGTAGGCCCATCTTTGATCTTATTCTTGAGAGAATTGATAGGTGCTTTGCCAACCCTTCGTGGAGAGTTCTTTATCCTGAAGCTGCAGTGACCCATTTGCCAAGGACCTGTTTGGATCACTGTCCTGTTTTAGTTGAACTATTTCAGTCTACCCCTCCTGGTTAAAACAAACCTTTTCGTTTCCACACTATGTGGCTCCTACATCCAGGGTTCCCAAATATTGTTCAGGAGGCTTGGACTGCGGGTAGAGATCTTCAAGGATCTATTTTGGATTTTGTTAGTAAAGCCAAGCATTGGAACTATAATGTCTTTGGGAATTTATTTGCTAAAAAGAAAAGAGTATTGGCTAGAATTAATGGTGTTCAAAAAGCTTTGGCGAGCAGACCAAGTGACTTCCTCTTGACCTTGGAGAAGCAACTTATTGAGGAGTATTTTTTACTTTTACTCCAAGAAGAGGAATATTGGGCCCTTAAGTCAAGATTGAATGCAGCCATGTTCGGAGACCGTAATACTAATTTTTTCCATGTCTCCACACTGGTTAGGTGTCATAGGAATAAAATCCGTTGTTTAAAGGATTCTTTGGGGAACTGGATCACTGATGAGAATGAGATCAAGAGACATATAAATTGTGGTTTTGAAAAGCTTTACACTTTAGAGCTTTGTATGTCTCCCATGTTTTCCTCAGTCACTTCTTTTTCGTGCTGCTTTCTATCTGTTGAGAATTGCTTGAGCATTAGCAGTGGAGTCACTGATGAAGAAATTAGAGTTGCACTATGGTCGTTAAAGCCATTTAAAGCTCCTGGGCCTGATGGCCTTCATGCGGGATTCTTTCAGCGCTTTTGGGCAGAAGTGGGCGGCTCTATTTGCGTAGAGGTTAAGAAAGTTTTTGATATAGGGGTAGTTCCTAAGTTTCTTAATGAGACATTGATTACGCTTATGCCCAAATGCCAAAATCCAGATTCATTAAGTAACTATAGGCCTATCAGTCTGTGTAATTCCGTATACAAGATTGTCTAAAAAATCATTGTGGCACGCATTCGTCCCTTTCTGAGCAATCTGATATCTCCTATGTAGATTGCTTTTGTGCCTGGGTGTAGAGGATCAGATAATGTTATCATTGCTCAGGAGCTTATTTACACATTGGATAGGAAAAAAGGGGCAACGGGTTATATGGCAATTGAACTAGACTTGGAGAAAGCCTATGACTGACTTGAGTGGAGCTTTATTCACAAGGTATTACAAGCTTTCCACTTTCCCTCAAATATGATCAAAGTAATCATGGGTTGTGTGACTACTACTAGTATCTCGGTGCTGGTTAATGGGGGAGTTTTGGATTCTTTCAATCCCTTGAGGGGTATTAGGCAGGGAGACCCCCTGTCACCCTATTTATTCATATTGTGTATGGAGTATTTGAGTCATTTGATTGAGCTTAAGTGTAGGGATGGCTCTTGGACTCCTTCGACAGCTTCTCGGGGTAATGTGGGAGTCTACCATTTATTATTTGCAGATGATATAATTTTGTTCAGTAAAGTGGACTCTAAGGCATGTAATGCCATTGCTGAAGTTTTGGAGAAGTTCTGTAAGGAGTCTGGACAGAAAATCAGTCAAGGTAAGTCCTATGTCTACTACTCTCCTAATGTTAGTGAGGAGATGAAGGAGGAGGTGTGGGAGAAATTAGGGATCAATAAAACTCGAAATATAGGGAAATATCTTGGATTTCCTATTCTCCACAAAGGTGCAAATCGAAGGCAATATAATGATATTGTGGAAAGAGTTATGAAAAAATTGTTAGGATGGAAAGCAAAATTCTTATCCTTTGCAGGTCGGTCTGTTTTGATCAAGTCTGTCATGGCTGCCATGCCTAATCATGTGATGCAAGGTGCTGCCCTTCCAGCTTATATTTGTGATAAATTGGATAAAATTAATAGAGATTTTTTATGGGGCTCCACTAGTGATAGGCAGAAGGTGCATCTGGTGGGTTGGAATAAAATTGTTAAACCTAAGGAAGAAGGAGGGCTAGGGGTCCAAGCAGCTAGAGCAAAGAATATTGCTTTGCTTTCAAAATTAAACTGGAGGATGTATCATGAACAGGATGCTAATTGGGCAAAAATTATGCTAAAAAAATATTGTACTGGTTCGAGAGCTAGAGCAAGTAATCCGGATAGTCTCCCATCTTCTCCCAATTGGAGAGCAATCAAAGTGGGGTTTCCTATATTTATGAAAGGTATTTGTTGGGGATTGGGAGATGGGTCGAGAGTAAAAATTTGGGCAGATAACTGGATAAGAGGTGAGTCTTTAAGAGAGTTAATTGAGGGCCCCCTTAATTAAGGTGATCTTAACCTTACAGTTGCGGATTTGAGGCATAAGAGAATATGGAATTGGGATGGTTTTTCGTTTGTTATTCCTGAAGACATTAAAGATAAGATTAGAGCCATCCCATTTCGGATTTGTGATGGGGCAAGTGATTTTATAATGTGGAAGTTTTCAAAAGATGGGGAATTCTCTGTAAAATCAGCCTATCAAGTGGCTAGACAGGAGGAAAATAATGAGATTTCATTTCAAGGCTCTTGGATTTGGAAGCTGGATATTTTACCCAAAATCATACATTTCCTGTGGCTGAGTTTTCACTGTAGCATACCTGTACATGGTATTTTGGCTTCAAGAGGGATAAATTGCGATAAGCGCTACCCCTTGTGTAAATGTAGTGAGGAAACTATTCCTCATCTATTACGGGATTGTAATCTAACCCGTGACTTTTGGAGGAAGTTGGAACCTCCACCAGCCCTTATTAGCACCTTTAATGATAGTTTTGAGGTGTGGTTGAAAGTTAACAGTACAAGTACTGTCTTGCACAAATCTACAGTGCATTGGGGTACTTTGTTTCTTTTTGCTATTTGGTCTTTATGGAAGAACAGAAACAAGGTTGTATTTGAAAATTCTATTCCTAATCCTAATCTCCATAAGGTTTGTATCCACCAGGCAAGAGAATATTTTTATTGTGTGAGCAAAACTTGTCAGGCTGCCAGGAAAGTTACTATTTAGGTTCGGTGGAATAAACCACCTGAAGGGTGGTTTAAGCTTAATACTGATGGGGCATCTTATGGAAATCTTGGTAAGGCAGGGGGCGGTGGCATCATTAGAAATAGCCATAGATTGTGGATTAAAGGGTATTCAAGGTCAATAGGTTATACTACTAGTGTTGTTGTTGAATGGTGGGCTTTAAGGGATGGTCTTACTTTAGCTATTCAGTTAGGATGCCAGCAATTGGAGGTTGAATTAGATGCCAAGGTGATTGTGGAGCTCTTGAAGTCTAACAGTACTCCTAATAGATTCTCCTCTTTTGCATGATTGCAGGATGTTGTTAGACCAACTGCAGCAGGTCAGAGTAGTGCACGTGCTTAGGGAGGCCAATATGTGTGTAGATTTTTTGGCTAGATGGGGCTGTTGTATGCAAGATGATTTTGTCACTTTTGATCAGCCTCCCTCTGTTGAACTTCTCCCTGTTTTGTATGCAAATATGTATGGTGTGTCACGTTGTAGGCTGACAAGCCCATCTTTGGTGTCTATAAATAGTTAGTTGTATTTAATATAATCCTTTTAACCAAAAAAAAAAAAAAAACTGTACTCATAATAAAAAAAGTTCAGGTTCAAGAGCATCAAGAAAATCAGTTTTTAGATGGAAACCTAGGCAGTTTGGATTGGCTTCATGCCGCTTTAGTTTTGAAAAATGATATAGCAAGGCATACGCTTGTAAGTTTGAAATCTATCACTATCGGTTTGGACTGAAAAATGAAAAGAAAAAGAAATCCATCAGATAGTCAATTCTCATTTCTCATCAGGTGATGCGTGCCGGGCATGTAGATTCTATATATATTACCTCTCAAAATTGGTTTCTATTACAGCCACAACAGATTGTTTTCATATGCTATATTGGTAGGTTGGAATTTGCACGGGATTCAAGTCTTGTTGAGAAGGTGAGCTAACCCGAACATTTCCCGTGCATCTTCAACTACATCTCATCAAACACTTGGAAACCTCCAACATTCAATTCTATAAATACCAATTAGAATTGCATACAAACTCATACCAGAAATAGATCAAGTTGTCCACATATATTGACAAAGAAGTAGCTCTCTTTGATCTTAAAAAACAATGGCTAGTTGCAAGCATGTTTCCATTTTGGCATTAATTGTAACACTATCTTTGTCAAGCATTAATATGAGCTTGGCAGCTCGTCAACTATTGCAAACGCCTGCAACTCCATCTCTGCCAACATTGCCTCCATTGCCCTCAGTGCCAACACTGCCTCAAGCCACATTGCCACCACTGCCTAGCACTCCATTGCCAACTTTGCCAACTCAACCAACTCTGCCAACGACCACATTGCCACCATTGCCAAGCACCCAAATCCCCTCCTTACCAAATCCAACTTTGCCAACAGTTCCTAAGGTGACTCTTCCTCCTCTGCCAGCCACTCCATTGCCCACCATCCCTACAACAATCCCATCAATCCCTACCATTCCAACCACAATTCCAACTATTCCTTTCTTCTCCCCACCCCCATCAAACTGAACCAGTAGTCCTTGAAACGCTGCGGCCCTAGAGGCCATTCACTTTCTCCTACTGCCGGCCATTTTTGGATGGCTCTATGTTTTCATGGCTTCTTGAAGCGTTTCTCCGAGCGTGTTAGAGCCTGCTTTGCCTTTATATATGTATTAATAGGAACGAGTGGGTTTATGATAGTACTTGTTTGTATGTCATTGTAGAGTAATTCTTTACTTATTTCAGTATTACTTGGATTGTTATTGTCATGTTTGTCCATATAATATGATTTCTGATTTATTCTAACGATATATGGTCCTCTATCTTTTTCTTTTTCTTTTCCCCCTAATAAGGATAAGATTAATTAAATAAAGTTGTCGAACATAAACATATTACACAAGATTTGGAGTAGATTTTCTTTTTTTGGACTTCACATAAATACAAAAATACAAGTATGACAGGCAAGTGTAAATGTGTAATATAACCAAAAGGGTTGACTAATAGAGGTCCCCAAATTAATTACTAGAGCAACGATACATTTATTTGTGTAGATTAAAATCCCTTTTTAATATCAAAATATAATGTTGTAGGATTAAAATGCGCTTTCGGATTTTCCCTAAAGAAAAAAGTTGGATCATATTAAATTACATTATCTTAAATTTAAGCATAACCAGGGTCTTAAATCCCAATTATCAGGTTTGATACTCAAAATCTACCATACTTAATTTCAAATATATACGATATTATTAGCTTGTCTTTAGATGTCACCATATATATTACAATTAGCAATTTAATCCCTCATATCGCTTTATCTCCAAACAACACTTCTTAAAGAGGCAAATCTTCTTCCTCAATTAAGTTCATTTGTAAAGCAAATTCTGTAGGTCTCTTTCCAAGTTAATTTTACTGCGACAGGTAGCATTTCGTTTTCTGCTTTATGTGTTCCTAACATCACATTCATTCATCATGAAATGATTCAATTATAATTTTACACATTATCAATAATTTAAAAAGATACCAAAATCTCATCAAAAAAAAAAAAAAAAAAAAGATACCAAAAAAAAGTTAGTCAATGTAATTTAAAAACTTTTTTTAGTAGGTAGAGGGGGATGGTGGGTTCCAAGTTTGAACCACAATACCACATGCATGGAGCACCATAACAGATGCCATTATTACTAGAATCCACTTGAATTGAACCCATTCATTAAATATTTTTGACAATGTAAAATACAATTCACTTATTTCACAAATAATCGAAATATAGTATTTTAATAATTCTAAATAGAGTAATCATCCAAATAATTAACTCTAAAATATTGTAATTCCATTTACAATTTTTTATTTTTGAGAATCCCTTTTACAAAATGATGAAACCAATGTAATACTACTAAAACTATATAAGAAAATAATACTATAAAATTTTCCAATTTTTTTGGTAGTACTTTTTTTGGTAATCATCC
Source organism: Quercus lobata (assembly GCF_001633185.2). Lineage (NCBI taxonomy): Eukaryota > Viridiplantae > Streptophyta > Magnoliopsida > Fagales > Fagaceae > Quercus > Quercus lobata. The sequence goes on from NW_022154716.1 coordinate 157,451, forward strand.
TAAAAGTATCATAAAGGATTTTCATTTGATTCACAGCAAAGAAATATTTTTCTGTCTTTTAGACCAAAGAGGAGGTGTATGCAACATTGTTTTTACTTACTTATGAGACCCACGTACGAAGATTCCAAGTGCATGTGAGAGTAATTTAAGATGTAAAATTATACAAAACTTTGGGAGTGCAATAATAATATAATCTCCTCCCACATTAATAGTAGATATCACTATGAATGAGAGAGATTAATTATTATGTGACGAGGGAGTATGACACTATTGTACTTGTACCATTCATTTATTTTCTGATGTCAATATAAGATGGTTTCAAGGTAGGGATAGGGCTAGGATCTGGAGTCAGGGGGGAGAAAGTATATAAATTAAAAAAATCATTATAAAATTTCAAATAAACATCCATTTAACAATCCGTCAATAAAAACAAAGACACAAAATCATTATTTGGCATGCATCAAAATTTGGCGTCAATAAAAACAAAGACACAAAATCGTTATTTGGCATGCATCAAAATTTGGCGTGTGTCTATGGCTGGATAAGGGAAAAATTATTTTGTTTAAAATTTTTAAAGGACCACATTGTTAATTTGTTTTAAGTAAAATTAGTTGATTGGACTAAATTTTTTTACCTTTGTTACTAATAATTTTTGTTGTTAGGTTAATTTTTTTGTGCTTGTTACTTTTATTTTTTATTTATTTTAATTCTATAAATTTTTTTATGGCCATGAAAAAAATCAATAATATTGTTAAGGGGAGGCCCAAGTCCAAGCATGGCTATATCCCTGTTTCAGGGTGAGACAGTTTTGAATTTCTTAATATTGTGATAGCAAATCGGTAAAAGGCATTACGAGGTGGGGTTTGGTCGATTGGGAAATCTGGGCAGTTTAGATTGGCTTCATGCCGCTTTAGTTTTGAAAAATGATATAACAAAAGCATACGCTTGTACATTTCTATAGGTTTGGACACCAAAAAAAAAGAAAAAGAAAAAAGAAAAAAAGGAAGTCCACCAGATAGTTAATTAATTCTCATTTCTCATCAGGTGTTGCATGCAGGAAAAAGCTGATTACTTGATTAGCCCAAACTCTGCTGGCATGCATGTAGATTTTATTTATTTATATTTTTGCCTTACACTGGCGTGTCGAATGGTGATGAGTCATATATATTACCTTTTAAAATTGGTTTCTACAACCATAACAGATCTTTTTTGTTAAGCTATCTAGATTCTAGCTAGGTAGGTTGGAATTTGAACAAGCTTCAAGTCTTGTTGAGAAGGTGAACTAACCCGAGCTTCTCCCATGCATCCCCAACTACTTCTCATCAAACACTTGGAACCCTTCAACATTCCACTCTATAAATGCCAATTAGAATTTCATGCTTTCAACTCATAACAGAAATAGAAGTTCCCCATAGATATTCAGAAAAGACTAGCTAGGTCTCTCTGATCCAATCGAACAATGGCTAGTTGCAAGCATGTTTTCATTTTGGCTTTAATTGTAACATTGTCTTTGTCAAGCATTAATATGAGTTTGGCTGCTCGTCAACTATTGCAAACGCCTGCAGCTCCGTCTCTGCCAACATTGCCTCCGTTGCCCTCAGTGCCAACACTGCCTCAAGCCACATTGCCACCACTGCCAACTACCACACTGCCACCATTGCCGTCACTGCCAACTCAACCAACTCTGCCAAAGTCCACGTTGCCACCATTGCCAAGCACCCAAATCCCCTCCTTACCAAATCCAACTTTGCCAAGAACTCTTCCTCCTTTGCCTGCCACTCCATTGCCCACCGTCCCTACAACAATCCCGTCAATTCCTACAATTCCAACAATTCCCTTCTTCTCCCCACCTCCATCAAACTAAACTAGTAGTCCTTGAAATGCTGCGGCCCCGAGACCATTCAGGCATTCACTCTCCTTCTCCCATTTTAGGATGGCTGTATGTTTGCATGGCTTCTTGAAGCGTTTCTCGAGTGTGTTGGAGCCTACCTTGCTTCTATATATGTGTTAAAATAAGGAACCAGTAGGTTTATGATAGTACTTGTTTACGTATGTCATTGTAGAGTCATTCTTTAGTACTCATTTCACTGTCACTTGTTTTTTTTTTTTTTTTTTTTTTTTTTTTTTTTTTTTTTTTTGAGAAACCACTTTCACTTGGATTGTTATTGTCATATTTGTTGTCCTTACAATATGATTTCTTATTTATTCTAATGATGGTCCTCTATCTTCACCCCCCCCCCCCCCCCCCAAAAAAAAAGAGGATAAGATTAATTAAACAAAATTGTCTAACATAAACATATTACAGAAGATCATCAGGAGTAAATATTTTTGGACTTATATACCCTTACACATATAAAAAATATAAAGCTGATGGACAAGTGCAATATAAACAAAAGGGTTGATTAATAGTCTAATAGATGTCCCCAAAACAACTAGAGCAACGATACATTTATTTGCTTCACAGTGGATTTGTTTGAATGAAACTTGCCAAGACTTGGAACGAATGAGAAATGACAGCACTAGTAAATATGCCTGAATTGGGTCGGTTTCAAGAGTGAGATTATGATAACCCGACTCCCAAGCAAAGGATAATCCATCCCAAATAGGCAGCCCATAATTTTGCAAATAAACTAGATATATGAACTACTACAGGAGAATCCTACATATCAATTTCCAAAATGAACTCAATTATACCAACAGCTCTAGAGGGGCTCGAATTACCTACCATTTATAGTTTACTAGTCCGTTACTAATAAGCCTTGTACTATTGACATACTTGTACAACGCACATACCTATACCACACTTATATGTTTGACTATATAAAATTAGTGTCTGGGAAATTAAGTTTTATTCATGGAATTCCGTGGAATTGATTCACAATTCTAACATCGCATCATAGTCATTGCTTTGATCTCCTAGTTTGTTCTCAAGCAGTCCTGTCTTCCTTTGCATCCATCTACTGCAAGATTCTACAACAAGTTTCATGCCGTATGACCTCTTCAGTATTGCTCCACCAATTCTAGAGAATGTTTCTCATTTTATGCGACAATTAGAAGCCTACACAATGCTGCAAGACCATTGCCACCGTTAGAACCACCATCTTTGTACCATTGATAAGCTTATTAAATTTTAAACCATCTCTGCAAGACCAGTGGTTAATCCGATGAATCTTCTTATAACATAATCAATCTTACATAGTATTTCATCAATTTTAAATTTATAAACTTTTTCTTTAAATAATTTGTGACAAGATTTGTCAATAAAATTTAGTAAATAATAATATGTGCATTTAGAAAATGTTAGGTTCTAAAGTTTAGGATTTTATGTATTTAGAACTCTAATATGTATTGTTGGCAAACAACAATGTGTTTAGAAGTGTTTAAAGCTAGCTCAAAGTTGTATGTCAATGTAAAGTTGGAATCGAGTTTAAAGCAGGAAGCACTGTGGCTTTCGGCCTGGCTCGATCGATCGAAGCTTAGGCTTGACCGATCGAAGCTTGGGCAGATTGCTTTTCTGCAGATTCGTCCAACTCAGCCCTATTTGTTTTAAAACGTTTTTAGGGTTTCTTATTTGTCCTAAGTATAAAAGGTAAACCCTAACCACGTTTTAGTGTTGCTCATATTTGTGATTTGTGTAAATCTCTTGTGAGATCTAGAGGAGATTTTTTTTACACAAACTTAGGATTTTCAAGGAAGAGATATTTTCTACACCTTGATGATCAATTCAGTTGCTGCCATTAAAGTTTAAAGACTACACGAGCGGGTGTGCTTGTAGCTAGTGGGAATCCAAGAAAGAAGGAGTCCGTGGATTCGGAGCTTGCACGTGGTCGTGTCAGTAAGTTCTACTGGTTGGTAGCATTAGGAAGTCAAGCGGGGGTGCTTGTAAGTCCTTTTGTATGAACTTCGATTCTTTCAAGATAGTGGATTCAGGTTTATCTTGAGGATAGTTAGGTCAAATCCTCCCCAGGTTTTTACCGGTTTGGTTTCCTGGGTGATCATATCTTGTGTTATTTATTTTCCGCTGCTTTGCATGATTTGATCTTTATTATTGTGATAACTTAGACTTGTTTAATTGGACTAAGTAACAACTTGGCTAATTACCTAGGTTTAATAAATTGTTTAAGGGGTCTAAAAACTGTCAAAAAAGTGTCAAGTCTTTTTATATATTCAAGAATAGTTATATTACATGTTTGAATATCGTTATGGAAAATAATATTATAATTATTTTATTGTTATTTTTCTGTTATATTTTTCATGATCTTCTAACCTTTTTTTTATTATTTTTTTTATTTTTAATGAATTTCTTTTTCATTTGTGAGATTTGAATCTAAATTTTTTCTAGTAATAAATCTATTAAGACATTCGGGATTCAATTATTTTTTTCTACACTTCTCTCTTCTCTTCTTTTTTTTCTTCATTTTTTATATCATATTTCTTTCCTAGTTGACATTTATAATGAAAAATATATAAATAAAAGAAAGTATCTAAAATATAAATTACAATACGAAAAGACTCAAATAAATTTTAAACTATAGAAACATAAAATCTAATTTACTAAAAGTACTATTGCAAAATCACTTAACAATAGAATAACTCAATAGCCTCAAAATGTCCAAACAAAATGAATTCAACACATAACTTGATGATTTAATAGTTATTATGGTATAAATTCTATGATTTTGATCTTGTTTTGGTTGGATTTTGTTTTTTTTTTTGGTACTAAAGTTCCACCATAAAAATATGTTACAATCATATAAGGAATTAAATATCCTGGTTTAGGGGTAAAATTTGTGAAAAAGAGATGAAAAGTAATTTTTCTCTTTACGTTGGATAAAGCGTTGCATGGTGAAGGAAAGTTAAAATATAATCTTAAATTTTGACTTTGGTTTTGTGTGTGTGTGTGTGAGAGAGAGAGAGAGAGAGAGAGAGAGAGAGAGAGATTTATGTGTGGCTGTGTGAGAGATTGGGTGGTTGATGTTAACAATTTACTGCATGGATTTTGACATATACATGAGCAAAATGTTTAAATTGTCATAAGGGGGGAACTCTAGTTTTTTTTTTTGGGTGGTACTTTGCTCTTTTATTTTCTTGCTCACATTTTCTAAAAGTAGGCTTTTAAAAAAATAATAGGAAAAATGCAGATGGTTACTTGTAACCAAATTGGCTTATCGATGTATTTTATTCATGTTTAAATTCTCTACTTAAAAGAAGAATCGAAGACCAGCTGATTGAAAGGGCTTTCTCAAGTAGAGACCGAGGCTTGGTCTACCAAGAAACAAAAGACATGCTCAAGCAAGTGATTAAAGCCCACTTGAGCGAGGGCCCTTGCTTGAAAGATTGCTAAAAATTGTTCTCTGACTCTGTTTTCGTATCCTTTTTGCATTAGATTTTGTTCTGTCACTTATGTTTGCATCTATATAAACCCTAATTTGCATTATATTTCAATAGAGAAAAGGAGCCCACAACTTATGCTACTCAGAGAGTGAACCTTGTGACTTTTCTTTTTGTGCTTCAAAGAAAAATCTATCTTTGTTCCGTTCGTACTTGTGATCCAAAGAGCTTATTAGCTTGAAACCATAGATTCCCCCCCCTAATGAGCGTACTATAAAAGAAATCTTCAATGAGGTTCCTTGGAGTGTGCCAGAAGTTTTGGTTTGTGTGATGGATTTCAAAGGTTCTAGAATTATTGCGGGGAAGGCAAGTGGGTTGCTTGTTGAGGTTGCGTAGAGGGTCCAAGGTGGAAAGTTTTTGTGAACGTCTTGCTATATGTAATTGTGTCTTCATAGTGGACTTTCTATGGGATTGTCTTTGTCTCTGAGGTCGTTTTCCTTTTAGTCATACCAAATCGTGTATTATAACATTTATTTATATTTCTTTATGATTTGATGCATTCTGAACTATAGTAGAATATAATTATATTGTGGATCACATATTTGAGATGGGTTGATAATTAATTAATAATTCTGCAACATATATTTAACAAAGAATCTAAATCGGAATTTTCAAAAAAAAAAAAAAAGATTTGGCATGAAGTATTGTTCTTTAACAAGAGACTAATACAATTATTAAGTAATACTAATTTATACTTTATTCTTGTGATGAGGTAGTCTCTTTTTTTTCTTTTTTTCTTTTTTCCCTATTATGTTTATTGATAGCCACCCCTCTCTACCATTGATAATAGGTATATTTGCCATTCATATATCTTCTACACTAGAATTTCTCATTGTGTTCGATCTCAATATAAGATGGGTTTCAGGGTGGGGACAGATTTGCATTACCTAATACTGTGAAAGAAAATTGGTAAGGATATTGCGAGGTGGGGTGTGGTCAATTGGGTTCAAGAATTAAGAAAAAAACTTAGGATGGAAACCTAGGCAGTTTGAATTGGCTTCATGCTACTTTAGTTTTGAAAAAATTAATAGGTAGCAGGCATACTCGTGTAAGTCGGAAAGCCACAGATAGTCAATTCTCATGAGTCATTGGGTGATGCGTGCTGAATGCTAAAGACTCATATTAACACTCAAAATTGGTTTCCGCAACAGGTTGTTTTTGTTAAGCTATCCCTTGATAGGTTGGGTAGGTTGGAATTTGAAGAGTCTTCAAGTCTTGTTGAGAAGCTGAACTAACCCGAGCTCCTCACATATGCATCCCCAACTACATCTCATCAAACACTAAGAAACCTTCAACATTTCGCTCTATAAATACCTATTAGAATTTCATGCTTTCAACTCATAACAAAAATAGAAGTTCCCCATATATATTCAGAAAAGACTAGCTAGGCCTCTCTAATCCTATCAAACAATGGCTAGTTGCAAGCTTGTTTTCATGTTGGCTTTAATTGTAACAATGTCTTTGTCAAGCATTAATATGAGCTTGGCAGCTCGTCAACTATTGCAAACGCCTGCAGCTCCATCTCTGCCAACATTGCCTCCTCTGCCCTCAGTGCCAACACTGCCTCAGGCCACATTGCCACCACTACCTAGCACGCCATTGCCAACTCTGCCGACTACCACACTGCCACCATTGCCGTCACTGCCAAAGACCACATTGCCACCATTGCCAAGCACCCAAATCCCCTCCTTACCAAATCCATCTTTGCCAACAACTCTTCCTCCTTTGCCTGCCACTCCATTGCCCACCATCCCTCCAACAATCCCATCAATCCCTACCATTCCAACCACAATTCCAACTATTCCTTTCTTCTCCCCACCCCCATCAAACTGAACTAGTTGTCCTTAACGCACGGCAGTCCCGGGACCATTCAAGCATTCACTTTCTCCTTATCCCATTTTCGCATGGTTCCATGTTTGCATGGCTTCTTGAAGCTTTCTCGAGTGTGTTGGAGCCTACCTTGCTTCTATATATGTGTTAATAGGAACGATTGGATTTATGATAGTACTTGTTTGTATTTTCTCTTTTTATGTGAAATTAGTACTTGTTTGTATTTATCATTGTAAAGTTATTCTTTACGCATTTCAGTGTCATTTGGATTGTTGTTGTGATCATGTTTGTCATTACAATATGATTTCTTATTTTTTCTGATTTTCCCCCCTTTTTCTTTTTAATAAGAATAAGATTTATTAAATTAAACCTCCAAGATAAACATATTACATAAGTTTAGGAGTATATATTTTTTGAATTTTCCATAAATATATACAAAGAAGGATGAAAGTACAATAATAAACAAAAGAATTCAACAGTTAGAGGTTTAGAGCGTTTATTTTAATTTATGGTAGATGTGTTGGATTGAAACTTGCTAACGCCTAGCAAGAATACTCATCCAAGCATAAATTAATGCATTAAAAGATGAAAGAGAAATACTGGAGGTAGTAAGAAAGTTTGATATGTACTTAAATAGTCAGTTTCAGGAATGAGATTATGATTTCCCAACTCCCACGCAAAGGATAATCCATCTCGAATGGCCCATAATTCTACGAATAAATTAGACGTTTGAATTACAAGAGAAGCCTATATTCTAATTTTCAAAATGATCTCAAATTATACTACCATCTTAATTTAGAGGAGCCTAAATTGTTGAGTGTACATATGTAAGAGAAGTCCTACATTAAATAATGGTAAAAAGAATGAGTGGTTAATATAATATAATTGAATATATACCTATTGGGTTTAGGCATTTTGGGTTAAAGTGTGTTTTTATATGTTATATTAATTACTCAAGGAAGCTCTCCAAGATTTTTATCTTTCCAACAAGTGGTATCAGAGCTCATGGTGGTGTGGGGCAACTGTAGCAAGGTTATCGAGGTTCCTTTTGCAGTTGGAGCAGGAACGAGGTGTGTGGACTTGAAACCCTTTCACAAATGGAGCAAAGTGGGCTCCTTTGGTAGTTGGAGCAGGGACAATATATTGCACCAAGCAAGTTCATAAAACTCACACAAACGATCTTGGAAAAAGCCCAACAAAGGAGTATTATTGCCAATGGTGCTAGACAACGGTGAAGTGTGAGGTTCTCATGGAGGATAAAAAAACATGCAGAGTTGACACGTAGAGGCCCATGGGTGATGCACTAGTGAATGGAAAAGCCTATTAGGCAAGGGGGAGTGAGTAGAACTTGTTCATGCATGGCCCACAAAGAGGTCTTGAAACCCACAAAGAGGCAGAGACTCACACATGAGGGGGAGATTGTTGGATGTATACAGGTAAGTGATATTCCACATTAAATAATGATGAGAAAAATTAGTGGTTAATATAATATAATTGAGTATATACCCATTGGATTTAGGCATTTTGGGTTAAAGTGCGTCTTTATATGTTATATTAATTACTCAAAGAAGCTTTTCAAGGTTTTTATCTTCTCAACATGAATTACCTTGGAACTACAGTATGCTTAAAAGTACCTTCAAGAGAAGGGACCAGGAAATATAATGCTGTAGCTTGATGAATAATGGAGAGGAAGAGTTGAGAAGGTCAATTGATGCCTTTTACCAAGCTTCTAATTGATTACTTATGAATTGGGATGGATTATTAGACCCTTTTTTTTTTTTTTTGCTGAGAGGATTATTTGAAATTGTGTTTAAAGGGTTGTGGTTTGATATTGCCTCAATTAAAATGACTTTTTATGTTTGAAGGACGAAATGCAAGAAAAGCAACTAAATTAAACTCTAAGTTACCAAGTATGAGAACTAAACTCTAAGAAAGATCAAAAGCCATTGGATCCCAAAAAACTCAGTTATTCATAATCACAACAAATTTTATTGCAAATATAATATAGAAAAGTTTGGAGCCTAATAAATCTAAATAGCGAACACATCAAAGGTAATATGTGCAAAGCAATAAACAGATGATAGCCTAAAGTAACCATCGTGGCAAACAGATCATAAATTTGTGTTAGAACATGTTAAGTTATTGGTCTGTATAGACACAAGTTCATTGTACTTATAAACGCACTCCACTAATAATATTCTTATAAATAAACCTTCTTTGTACATAGTTTGTGTAAGGTCAAGTCCATTGTCTTTACTTGTCCAAATACTCATATTACCTCTATATGTATATATATATATATATAAAAGTTGAAGTTCATCATTTATTGTTGTCACGCTTCTATTGAGTTATATCAACATAGTATATTATAAGTGGAGTTCAGATGGTTGAATAAGAGATCTGAAGTTCAATTCCTATTTACATAAAAAACCGATTAATATCTTAGTTTGATAATAAAGAGTTATCATTAGAAATGGACATCATAGGTTGAAACTCTCTAAAAAAGAGTCTTATCTACTATTTTTATTTTTCACTTAACAAAAAAATATAGTCAAATTTTTTCTGCACATTGCATTGGTCTACGATTAATCTATATAAAATTGAAAATGTTTGACTTTTGATTCACCTAATAATATTTTGACATAAATTTTTGAGGTCTCACGATTTTATAGGTCATTATTCTAAAATGTATTTTTCTAATTGATTTTAAATTCTATTCTATATTTAATCCCCTCTATTAGAATCTTGTCAAGTGATATTTTCTATAAATTTTAAAATTTATATACAAACACAATCATAATAAATATGCACTAATAATTAAAATAATGATCAAATTTCATATTTAAACTAATAAATGCCACAATCATTATAAATACCTATTAATAATAACCATAATGATCAAATTTTAATATTTATACAAAAAAAGAAAGAAAGAAAAAGATATTTTGTTAAATATTGCATTACACGGATTATCGACTAGTTTATACTACAATTATAATCAAAGAGGGTGCCTATAAATAGGTTGTCATTGTAGAGTTATAGTTATTCTAAGTTCTAACAATCTGCAATTAGACTTTCTACTTCTATAAAATCTCAAAAAAGAGATTTAATAGAGATTTTTTTTCCTATCTTTATTGAGATTTCTTTTTCTTATCAAAAAAAAAAAAAAAAAAAAAAAAAAAAAAAAACTCAATAAAGATACTACAATTCTCTCACATTGAGGTGGATACCATAATTGTGGGGTAAATTTCATAAGAGGAATTCGGTAAAGGCACTGTGAGATAGGATGTGGTCGTTTGGGATTTTGGTTCAATTCTTAAGAAAATCAGTTAAGATGGAAACCTAGGCAGTTTAGATTGGCTTTCATGTCACTTTAGTTTTGAAAAATGATACTAAGCAAGAGGCATAAGCTCGTAAGTCTGAAATCCATCAAAGTCCATTCTCAAAATTAGTTGATTGCTTGATAGTCCATCCCCTGCCGACATTGTTGATTTCATTTATTTATTTATATCTTTGCATTATGCTGGTGTGTCCAATGCTGATGAGTCATATATATATTCTCAAAATTGGTTTCCGAAACAGATTATTTTGTTAAGCTATAACCTGATAGGGTAGGTAGGTTGGAATTTAAGTCCAGTTGAGATGGTAAACTAACCCGAACTTCTCCCATGCATTCCCAACTACATCTCATCAAACACTTGGAACATTCCCTTCACATTCCACTCTATAAATACCAATTCATATTTCCTTTCTCAAACACTTAAAACTCAAAACAGAAATAGAAGTTCTCCATATATATTCAGAAAAAAGTAGGTCTCTCTGATCCTATCAAACAATGGCTAGCTCCAAGCATGTTTTCATGTTGGCCTTAATTGTAACATTGTCTCTGTCAAGCGTTAGTATGAGCTTGGCGGCTCGTCAACTATTGGACACGCCAGCAGCTCCACCCCCAGCATTGACGCTTCCTACAATTCCATCTCTGCCTACGGTCACATTGCCTCCATTGCCCTCTGTGCCAACACTGCCTCAAGCCACATTGCCACCGCTGCCTAGCATGCCATTGCCAACTCTGCCGACACTGCCAACTACCACACTGCCACCTTTGCCGTCACTGCCAACTCAACCAACTCTGCCAAAGTCCACGTTGCCACCCTTGCCAAGCACCCAAATCCCCTCACCAAATCCAACTTTGCCAACAGTTCCTAAGGTGACTCTTCCTCCTCTGCCAGCCATTCCATTGCCCACCACCCCTACAACAATCCCATCAATCCCTACCATTCCAACCACAATTCCGACTATTCCTTTCTTCTCCCCACCCCCATCAAACTGAACTAGTAGTCCTTGAAATGCTAGCTGTGGCACTGAAACCATTCAGGCATTCACTTTCTCCCTCTCCCATTTTAGTACGGTTCCATGTTTACATGGCATCTTGAAGCTTTTCTCGAGTGTGTTGGAGCTTACCTTGCTTCTATATATTTGTTAATAGGAACAAGTTGATTTATGATAGTACTTGTTTGTATTTTCTCTTTTTTCTGAAATTAGTACTTGTTTGTATTTGTCAATGTAGAGTTATTCTTTACTCATTTCAGTGTCATTTGGATTGTTATTATCATCTTTGTGCTTAAAATATGATTTCTTATTTATTCTGATTTTTTTCCCCTCTTTTTCTTTCTAATAAGAATAAAATTTAATAAATAAAACCTCCAAGATGAACATATTACTCAAGTTTAGGAGTAGATATATTTTGGATTTTTCATAAATACACAAAAAGGGGGCAAGTACAATAATAAATAAAAAGATTCAACAATTAAAGTGTCCGCACATTTATTTACTTCACCGTAGTGTTAGATTGAAACTTGCCAAGGCCTAGCAAGTACAATCATCCAATCATAAGTTAATGCATTAAAAGATGAATGAGAAATAGTAGCAATAGTAAGAAAGTTTGATTTATACCTAATAGAGTCAGTTTCGGAATTAGATTATAATTTCCTTTTCTCAAAAAAAAAGATTATAATTTCCCAACTCTCACGCTGACGCAAAGGATAATCCATCCCGACTGTCCCAGAAAATCCACTTCATAACTTTTGTGGTAGACTCAACGTTGTTGCATGCATAGAAATAGAATTCCCTAGCTTGATGAATGATGGAGAGGAAGAGTTGTGAAGGTCAATTGATGCCTTTTACCACGCTTCTGATTGATTGCTTATGAATTGGGATGGATTATTTGACTTTTTGTTTAAAGGGTTGTGGTTTGATATTGCCTCAATTAAGATGACTTTTTATGTTTGAAGGACGAAATGCAAGAAAAGCAACTAAATTAAACTCTAAGTTACCAAGTATGAGAACTAATCTCTAATATCAAAAGCCATTGGATCCCAAACAACTCAGTTTTTCATAATCGATCACTACAAATTTTATTGCAAATAGAATATAGAACAGTTTGGAGCCTAATAAATTTAAATAGCGAACACATCAAAGGTAACATGTGCAAAGCAATAAACAGATATAGCCTAAATAAACATTCTAAATCATAGCCTAAAGTAACCATCATGGCAAACAGATCATAAATTTGCGTCAGAGCACGTTAAGATATGGCCTGTATAGACACTAATTCATTGTACTTAAAAATACACTGGTATATATTAGTATTACTTGTGTTCCACTTTTAAATTTTAATATTCTTATAAATAAACCTTCTTTGTACATAGTCTTGTGTAAGGTCAAGTCCATTGTCTTTACTTGTCCAATACTCATATATTACCTATAATCTATATTTACATTTAGGCTAAAATGCAAAATTCACCCTTTAAGTTTCACCACATTTTATTCTAGTCCTCTAAGTTTGCATTTTATCATTTCAGTTTTTTAAGTTTCAATTTTCTTCAATTCAGTCATCCGTTAAGATTTCATCCATTCCTACCATTAACTTACCCAAAACGACATAGTTTTGGCCTTAATTTAATATTTATTTTATTATTTATTCCTTAATTGAAAAAAAGTTAATTAAATAATAATAAAAAACCCAGAAATTATAATAGCAAACTACTCGTCCCTCCCCATCTGAAGAACACGATCGAATAGAACCCCACCCACCCCTTGCCTAACCCATCTATAGCTGAGATTAAAATTCCGAAACCAATGTTCATGGTTTTAGTACTACTTTGAAAACTCAAAATTGCTAAACTACTATACACACTCCAAAAACGAGGCTTTCATTAATGGAAAAAGAAAAAGGAAAAGGAATCCATATCACAACCCCCTTATATAAAACATGTACAACTATGATTGAGGACCACTACTTGAGCGTTGGGAAGAAAATCGTCAATTCTGGGTAAAATCGTCAATCCATTTCCAGCTCATACGTACTACAGATATAATTGATGTGGTGAAAAGCGTCATAACCCATAAAGGTTCGCAAAACTATCATTCGTGACGACATTGATATATATGTTATTTTAAGAATTTGAAGTACATTGGTAGAGGAGGATTTTGGTTTATGATTGACATTTGCAGTCCATCATCAATTCTTACCAGAGATGCTTTAGTACTGTATATATGAGAAATAACCCAGATCTTTCCTTATCCTTCTTTAGTCTCAGCTATCGATGGGTTAGGCTTGGGGTGGGTGGGGTTTCCATTTGATCGTGTTATTCAGAATGGAAGGACGAGTAGTCTGCTATTATAATTTCTGGGTTTATTGGCATTAAAAAAATAGAGTGTACGGATGAAGCCAAGAATGCTCTCTAGAGAGGTGGAGGCTGAACTAGCGCGCAGTAACAAAAAGGTCAAGGGTGGACACCATGAAGGGTTTAAGGATGGGTTCAATGAACGGTCTAGAGAACCTCCTCCCTCCGAATGGTCAAGGCAACCGTTTGCCAAGGACGCTTCCTTCAGAGACAAATTGGTAGGTACTATTCCAGGGGCTTTCGCCAAAGCTTTCGACCTGACCGACCAAATGGATGAAGATGTTTATTTCGACGACGATGATCCTGAAACACTTGGGGCGCTCCGGAAAGGAATGGTAGCAGTCAAGCTTACAAAAGAAACCAAGAATCGCATTAGGAAATCCTGGTCTAAGACCGTCATTGTGAAGATGGTGGGTAGGACAGTCGGGTTAGGCTACATGCAAAGCAAACTTGTGCAACTCTGGTGACCGACGGGGAGAATGGATTGTGTGGACCTTACGCACGGGTTTTTCCTAGTTCGATTCTACGCCAAGGAGGATTTGGATGCAGTTTTGGAGAAGGGGCCATGGTTTATTGGCGACTTCTTCCTTTCCTTAAGGCCATGGGAGCCTTTCTTCAAACCGTCAGCGGCGAGCGTGTCCTCCATTGCTGTTTGGGTCAGGCTTCATGAGCTTCCTATTGAACTTTACGAGATCGATGCACTCAAACAAATTGGTGAGTCCTTGGGTAGAGTGTTAAGAATAGATGCCCATACTGCAATGGAAGCTCGGGGGAAATACGTGAGGTTGTGTATCCAGATTGATGTTAGCCAATCGTTGGTAGACACGATCCTTATTGGGCGTTTCGAGCAACCGGTAATGTATGAGGGCATCCACAAGCTTTGTTTTAGTTGTGGAAGAGTTGGCCATATGGTGGAGACTTGCCCATACACGATTTGGCGTGGGAACAATGTGGGAATTCCGGCAGAGGACGATCGGAATGGAGTAGTTGGCAACTCATGCGATAAGCATGAGGACCAACGGCCAAATATGGAATGCAACACGACAAATGGAATGGAGGAAGTGGAACGCGAGAGTCAGTACGGCCCTTGGATGGTAGTGGCCAGGAAAAGGTACGGGAGTAAGAGCAACAAAAAAGATCCGCATGTGTCGAGCATGCCGTCCAATGGAAGAACAGATAGGCAGAGGGAGTCACGTAAAGGAGGAGTTATTCCCAGTAGGGGGATTGAGAAGTGGGTTGCGAAAGAGAATGGGCCTGTGGGTGCTTCTTATTCGGGCCTAAATGGAGATAATTGGGGCTTGTTAAGCCCATATCCTTAAAGTCAGGCCAAACAAGTGTCTCCAACTTAAGCCCAGCAGCCCAGCCTTTTAAGAAGCTGGTGTCTTCAGTTAAAGGGAAGAAAATTATCGCCAGAGGCACTTCCTTAAAAGCCAAACCCAACGACGCCGTTACTCCTCTATCTGAAAGCTTCGCTGCAAACATCAACTCACTCTCTTCCGATCACGCCTCGTCTACCAGCCGCGAGAAAGATGGAGTCACCGAGTCTTCCTTTGAGTTCACAGCGCCTTCATTAGTCGGGAGTGAGCTTCACGGCGAACATGGCAGGGACCATTCTGTCGATCCAGTCAAGGCAGGGACGTCTATCACTCAAAGCAAAGGAGATGAGGGTGTTGCTTCTCGCTCTTGTCCCGATGTTAGTGAAGGGTCAGACAGAAATGGAGTGGGGGTTGCTGGTATGGAATTGGAGGTTGAGGTTGGCACACCTTCCCCTATCTAATTTGTGCTATTTCCTCTGTTATTTTTCCCCTATGAATTTTTTAATTTGGAATTGTAGAGGGGCTCAAAAGCCCACTTTTCAAAATTACATTCATGAGCTTACTCAGAAACATGATCCTGCCATATTTGTTATTATGGAGACAAAATTGGGAGGAAGCAGAGCAAAGGAGATTACGGAGAGGTTGCCTTATAATGGAGCTATCCATACGGAAACTATCGGTCTTTCAGGAGGTCTATGGTTGCTGTGGAATGATGATAAAGTGGTGGTGGAGGAACTAGCTAAGACAGAGCAGGAAATTCATGTCGAAGTAAAGGTGCATGCATCCAACTATTCTTGGATTTTCTCTGCCATTTATGCTAGCCCTAGAAATGAAGATAGATGTGTCTTATGGAATAACCTCATTAAGGTTGCTGAGCTTCACAATAAACCTTGGGTCATGGCTGGAGACTTTAATGAACCTCTGGTAGATGAAGATAAATTTGGAGGCAGGGGAGTCAGTGTTAACCATTCCCTAGCTTTCAAAGACTGTCTTGATGGGTGTAATATGGTTGATATGGGTTTTGCTGGTCCTAGGTACACCTGGACCAATAAGAGAGATGTTAATAATCTGATTCTGGAGAGGATAGATAGATATTTTATGAATCCGGATTGGTGTGTGCTGTATCCGGATGCGAAAGTTACCCATCTCCCCCGCTGTCATTCGGATCATTGCCCTGTGCTTATGGAAGCCATCCCTATTTGTACCCAAGCTCCTAACAAGCCTTTTAGATTCCAGGAATTCTGGTTGTCTGATCTGTCCTTTCCCAATATTGTTACAAAGGCGTGGAGTAGTGATAGAAGCCTTATGGATGCCATAGATACTTTCTCTAAAGAGGCTACTGTGTCGAATAGGTCTCACTTTGGCAATATTCATCACAGGAAAAGAAGAGTCTTGGCTAGAATTTATGGGGTCCAGAAAGCTCTATCTAATGTTCCTAGTTCCTTCCTAATCAATTTGGAGAATCATTTGTAGTTAGAGCTTGAGTCTATCCTTGACCAAGAGAGAGACCTTTGGATGTTGAAATCTAGGATTAACTGGATGATTCAAGGGGACCGCAACACCTCCTTCTATCATATTTCCGCTCTTGCTAGGAGGAAAAGAAACCATATAGCCTTGGTTAAGGATGAGAGAGGGCAGTGGATTACTGATGGGGGAGAATTGAGGGAGCATTTTAGGAAGGGTTTTGTCTCCTTATATACCACTTCCTTTGTGGAGGTAGAGAGGGTTCCAAGTCATGATGTTCAATGGCAAGTGCAATTGCCCGATGAAGTTAGTTGTTCTTTAGATGTGATGGTTACCTTAGAGGAAATTAAGGAAGCTCTCTAGTCTATGAAACCTTACAAATCTCCAGGTCCGGATGGGTTACATGCTGGTTTTTATCAGCGTTTTTGGCTCACAGTGGGTGACTCGGTGAAGAAGGAAGTTATGAGGGTTTTTCTTGATAGAAAAGTGCCGGATTATCTCAACAAAACTCTTATTGTTCTCATCCCAAAAATCCAAGGGCCGGAGTCTATTGGGAATTATAGGCCTATTAGTCTTTGTAACTCTGTTTACAAGATCATTTCCAAAGTCATTGTTAATCGGCTCAGACCTCATTTGGAGAACATTGTCTCTCCCTTCCAAACAGCTTTCATTTCGGGTAGGAGAGGCACGGATAATGTTATCATTGTGCAAGAATTAATTCACACCATTGGTCGTGCAAAAGGAAGGAAAGGGTACATGGCTATCAAGATTGATTTAGAGAAGGCCTATGACAGAATTGAGTGGAGTTTTATCAGGGAAATGCTTGTTAAGTTCAACTTTCCTAGCAAGCTTACAGATATTATCATGAGTTGTGTCTCTTCGGTTTCAACTTCTCTCCTCTTCAATGGGGGCTGCTTAGAATCCTTCCGGCCGTCTAGAGGCATTAGACAAGGGGACCCGCTATCGCCCTATCTATTCATTCTCTGTATGGAATATTTGGGTCACCTAATTGAAGATAAGTGTGCTACCAAGGCTTGGATTCCAGTTAAAACTTCAAGGAGTGGGCCTTCTTTTTCGCATCTTTTCTTTGCAGATGACCTAGTTTTATTTGTCGAGGCTGATATGGAAAATTGTATTGCTATTAATGAAGCTCTTCAGGAGTTTTGTTCTAGATCAGGCCAAAAGGTTAGCGAAGCAAAATCCCGTGTTTTCTTTTCGCCTAATGTAGATCCTGATCAAAGAGACCTTTTTTCTAATATGCTTGGCTTTAACTCTACTAACACTCTTGGCTAGTATTTGGGCTTTCCGTTGAAACATGCAGGGGTTCAGAAGCATGATTTTGATTTTGTGCTAGATAGAGTAAAGAAAAAGTTAGCGGGTTGGAAAGCTAATTTACTCTCCATGGTTGGCCGGTTGGTGCTTATCCAAGCTGCTTCCTCTACCATTCCAAATTATGTCATGCAGCAGGCTTCGCTCCCAAATAAAATCCTCAAGGGCATTGATAGGGTCAATAGGAACTTTTTATGGGGATCCTCTGATCATACTAGGAAAATGCATTGGGTCAATTGGGATGCTGTCACTAAGCCAAAGAAGTTGGGAGGTCTGGGATTGCAATCGGCTAAAGGCAGGAATACAGCTCTCCTTGCCAAGCTTAACTGGAGATTTCACACTGAGAATGATGCTCCTTGGGTCAAGGTTCTTAAATATAAATATTGTACGAGGCAGAGAATCAACTCGAGGAATGAAGCTAATCTCCCAAGCTCCCCTACTTGGAAAGGTATGAAGATAGGTGAGGATACTTTCAAAAAAGGGTTAAAGTGGATCCCAGGGCACGAGAGCAACCTCAAATTTTTGGGCTGATTGTTGGTCTAATCTTGGTTCCATTAGAGCCCTCATTCAGGGTCCCTTCCCTCTAGACTCGGCCACCCTCAAGCTTAAAGATGTGATATCTATGGGAAGATGGGATTGGTCGAAGATCCCTTTCAACCTCCCTTTAGGGATTAGAGAGGAAATCCAAGCAACCCCGATTCCTCTTATAGCAAGGAATAATGATAAGTTGGCATGGAAATTTTCTCCAAAAGGGAGTTTTGATATGCGGAGTGCTTATCTTATTGCCTCAAATCTTATGGAAGCAGAATCTTTTGCTGGATCTTGGATTTTAAAACTCCAAACGCTGCCTAGAATTCAGATGTTCATTTGGAGATGCATGCACAATAATATTGCAGTCAAGGAGGTTATAGCAAAAAGAGGAATCCTTATTGATACTTCCTGCCTGATGTGCCATTCTGAAGCTGAAACTTTAACTCATGCCCTCCGGGATTGTAACATGGTCAAACCGATTTGGTTTAAACTTGGAACCAGCTGTCTGTGTCCTTCCTTCTTCTCCCAAGGCATTAAAGATTGGTTGATTTCTAATTCCAGCCTCAAGTCCTCCCAGAATGCAGCCGGTCTTCCTTGGAACATTCTCTTCCCTTATGCAATATGGATGATATGGAAGCAGAGAAACAATGCTTGTTTTTCCAACAAAAGGCCCAACCCGAATATTGACATGGTGGTAACTAAATTAGCAACTGAGTTCTTGCTTTGTGGTGCAAAATCAAATCGTAACATTCATATGGTGGTTAAGCAAGTCAGATGGGAAAAACCAGATTTGGGATGGTTTAAACTCAATACAGACGGTGCAGCAAATGGCTCGGCAGGTAATGCAGCTGGTGGTGGTTTGATAAGGGATGATTGTGGCAATTGGGTGATGGGTTTTTCTAGGAAGATTGGTAGAGCTGACAGCTTTGTGGCTGAAATTTGGGCTCTCCGGGATGGTCTCCAACTTTGCCGTCATCTGAACATTGGTGTTGTTGTGATTGAACTTGATGCAAAGTCGCTGGTAGAAGTTCTTAATAAGTCTGCATACTACAATATTGTGATTTCTCCCCTGCTGGATGACTGCAAGCTTTTAATTGATCAATTCCCTCAGGTCCGTGTTGAGCATATTTTCCGGGAAGCTAACAAATGTGCAGATCATTTAGCTAAGTTTGGTCTGGCTCAATCTTTGTTTTTTTCTGTGCATTCTTTTCCTCCTCAAGAGCTGATTCCTCTGATTGAGGCTGACTCCTTGGGTGTTTTCTGTAACAGGCTTTGTCCTGCCTCTGGTTTTTCCAATTAGTTCTTAATATAAGTTCCTTTTGACAAAAAAAAAAAAAAAATTTCTAGGTTTTTTTTTTTAAAAAAAAAAAAAGAAATAAATATTAAATTAAGGACAAAACTACGTTGTTTTGGACAAGATGGAATGTCAAAATTGAAACTTAGAGAGTACTGAAATGATAAAATACAAACTTAAAGGACTAAAATGAAAAGTGGTGAAACTTAGAGAGTGAGTTTTGTATTTTTGCCTTACATTTATGTCCATTCCATCCAATTTGGTCAAGTTTGGTCTACTTCGGTCTATTTGGTCATTATGGTCCACTTTGGTCTATTTCTGTCCAATTCAATCTACTTTAGTCCATTCCGTCCTCTATCACTTTTGTCAAAAAAAGAAAAGTCCATTCCATTTAGTTCAGTCAATTTCATTCCAATTTGATGATGATTTGAGAGGAGAGGTTTGTGTAAAAAAATGAGCTATAATTAGTTAATTACTTCATTAGCAATTATTTCACATTCTCAGTCTAATATTAGTAGGTTCTTCATAATTTTTTTTTTCTAATATAAGTGTTGGATTTACTTATATTTACTTACTCTTTAGTTATTCAATACGGATAGAGGATGAATCATTTGTAAGAATAATTAGAAACAAATTCTACCTAGAAATTACATTATTTACAAAATATCTCACCTTATATAATAATTGAATGTAAAATGAATTGTGTTTCCTTGAAGAAAAAAAAAACTTACTAAATTTAAAATACTTTCAAATAACAAATACATATAGCTTAATTTTGAAAATCTCATATATTGTATTAACTATACTTTGTTAGAAAATAATCACATCATTTAAGAATAGTTTTGATACTAACACTTATAAGTTTCATTTACCTTTTTTTATACTTGGTCTATTTGGAATCTGCTTATTTTGCTGAAACTAAAAACTTTTTACTGAGAATACTGTAAATAAAGGTAAAAGTTGGCTGAAATAGTATAGTGGAACCCATGAATAGTACAAAAAAATACAGTGGGACCCATAAATAGTAGCAAAAATAAGCTAAATAGCAAAATAAGCTGGCAAAATTAAGCCGTGCCAAACGGACACAAAAAAAAAAATTGTTAATTCTTTTGCACATCGCACACGTCTACGACAAGTCTATATAAAATTGAAGATTTTTGACTTTTGATTGACCTAATAATATTTTAACATAAATTTTTGAGCTCTCACAATTTTATAGGTCAATTCTAAAAAATAATTTTAATTGATTTTAAATTATATTCTATATTTAAACCCCTCAATTAGTAATTTAGAATCTTGTCAAGTGATATTTTCTATAAATTTTGGAATAGATAGTTCTATATAAAAATACAATCATACAAAATAAGCACTAATAATTGCCATAATTATGAAATTTCATATTTAGACTAATAAATGTCAGAATCCTTGGTGCGATGGTCACTCCACAAGTATAAGTGCTTGTGGGATGTGGGGGACAAGGGTCAGAAAATCTATCTTGTAATATATATATATATATATATATATATATATTTAGACTAATAAATGCCACAATCATTATTAGTACCTATTAATAATTACCATAATTATCAAATTTTCATATTTATACAAAAAATAAGAAAGGAAAAAGAAGAAGAAGATAAGTTTGTTAAACATTTTTGTGTAGTGCATAGATTATTGACTAGTTTATACTACAATCATAATCATAGAGGGGGTCTATAAATAGGTTGTCATTGTAGAGTTATAGTTATTCTAAGTTCTAACAATATGCAGTTAGACTTTCTACTACTATAATATATCATAAAGATACAACACTCCTCTCACATTGGGGTGGATCTCATAATTGTGGGGGTGTGTGTCATTTTTGTATTGTATAATTATTCAATAATTCAACTCGGTCTCTCCTCCACGGTTGATAACGAGTATTTTTATTATCGTTGATTTATCTTCTACAGTTGAATTTCTCAATGTGCCTGATGTCAATATGGGTTTCAGGGTGGAGACAGATTGATTTGAATTCATAAGAGGAATTCGGTAAAGGTACTGTGAGATAGAATGTGGTCGTTTGGGATTTTGGTTCAATTCTGAAGAGATAAATCAGTTAAGATGGAAGCCTAAGCAGTTTAGATTGGCTTTCATGTCACTTTAGTTTTGAAAAATGATACTAAGAAAGGCATAAGCTTGTAAGTCTGAAATCCATCAGATAGTCCATTCTCATTATAAGTTGATCACTATTGCGTTAGGAAGGCAAGTGGATCTCTTCTCTTGTAGGGTTTGCATAGAGGATCTAACGTGCAATGGTTTTGTGTATGTCTTGCTATATCTAACTGTTTCTTTTGTAGTGGATTTTCTATGAGATTGTCTGTCCTTAAGGTGATGATTTTTCCCTTTTAACAGTTGCTTCATCGGTTTTTCTTTTCTCCAAATCATGTATTGCTTTTACATTTTCTTACTTTATGATTTGGTGCATTCTGAAATATGGTAAAATATAATTATATAACTACAGTAAAATATAATTATACTGTGCACCACATATTTGAAATAATTTGATTATATTATAATTAATAATTCCGCTGCAAATTTAACAAAGGCATCAAAACCGGAATTCATAAAGTTTTGGCATGAAGTATTGTTATGAAACTAGAGACTAAAGCAACCTCATCAACTCTTCTAAAAAGATTCCGTTTATTTTACACAAAAAACCTACTTTTTCTATTTTATACCATTATTTTTATAAAATACCCACATCAATTCATCTATTATACACTATATTTTATATAAATAATATTTTTATAAGTTGAAGAGAGAGAGAAAGTAGAAAAGAGAATGTGAAGGGAGAGAAATAATACTAAAATAATGTATGGAAGAGCTACAGTAACTGTGTATATATGCACGGTTACTGTAGCACTTGTGCATTTATGCACAATTTTACACTCTCTGATGTGGGTTTTTTTTTTTTTTTTTTGGTCAAAATATGTAAAATAAACTACTTTTTGTATTTTGCAAGACTTTCAAGAACTCTAATACAATTAAGAAGTAATACTAATTTATACTTTCCTTAGATTTGAAAATGTACCAAATTCTTCGCTATATCATTGCCTTATGCTGGCGTGTGGAATGCTAAAGAGTCATTGACACTCAAAAAATTGGTTTCCACAGCAGATTGTTTTAGTTAAGCTATCTTGGTAGGTTGGAATTTGAACAGGCTTCAAGTCTTGTTGAGAAGGTAAACTAACCCGAGGTTCTCACATATGCATCCCCAACTACATCTCATCAAACACTTGGAACCCTTCAACATTCCACTCTATAAATGCCAATTAGAATTTCATGCTTTCAACTCACAACAGAAATAGAAGTTCCCCTTATATATTCAGAAAAGTCTAGCTAGGTCTCTCTAATCCTATCAAACAATGGCTAGTTGCAAGCATGTTTTCATGTTGGCTTTAATTGTAACACTGTCTTTGTCAAGCATAAATATGAGCTTCGCAGCTCGTCAACTATTGCAAACGCCTGCAGCTCCACCCCCAGCGTTGACGCTGCCTACAGTTCCATCTCTGCCAACATTGCCTCCATTGCCCTCAGTGCCAACACTGCCTCAAGCTACATCGCCACCACTGCCTAGCACTCCATTGCCAACTTTGCCAACTCAACCAACTCTGCCAAGGACCACATTGCCACCATTGCCAAGCACCCAAATCCCCTCCTTACCTAATCCGACTTTGCCAACAGTTCCTAAGGTGACTCTTCCTCCTCTGCCAGCCACTCCATTGCCCACCATCCCTACAACAATCCCATCAATCCCTACCATTCCAACCACAATTCCATCTATTCCTTTCTTCTCCCCACCCCCATCAAACTGATCTAGTTGTCCTTGAAGCACGGCAGCCTATTGGGCCATTCACTTTCTCCTAGTTTGCTGGGCTTCTTGAAGCTTTTCTCGAGTGTGTTGGGCTTGGAGCCTGCCTTGTCTCTATATATTTTTTGCTTATAGGCTGAAGTGGGTTTGTAATAGTATTTCTTTGTATTGTCATTGTAGGGTTATTATTTACTCATTTCAGTATGACTTTGGATTATTATTGGTATTTTTTTTTTTAATAATTGTAATAGCATTTATTTGTATATCTCGTTGTAGAGTTATGTTTTCCTCATTTCAGTATGACTTGGATTATTATCGGGTTGTTTGTCTTTTTTTCTTTCTTTTTTTAATAAATATTGGGTTGTTTATCCATATATACTATATGATTTTTTTATCTATATATTATAAAACCGAAGCCTCTAACCAATAGTTGACTCTTTTTAGAGCTCTCACATTTTTACACATCAGCATTATTTATAAATTAAAAAAAAAAAAAAAACCTACTTAAACTGAGAAGACAGCTGGGTTAATTTATTATAATGATGAGCCTCTAGCTTATATCCACTACTAACATGCTTTACTTCCATTACTAAAAGAAAATATAATATATATTTTTTTTTAAGGGAAGAGAAGAATATACTACCTTATTCCTTTGAAAATTTAATAATAGAAGTGCAAAAACTTCCGTCCCAAACAATGCTACCATATAGGCTGGTCCATCTATATGAAGATGATTACAGTTACAGAGAAGATAATGTTAATACTGATTCTGATCCTCATGAAAACAACATGAAAAATATACCACATTAGTTCTCGCCCAAGGCCCAAAGCTCTGTCCGAATGTATTTTAAATTCTTGATGTAAAAGAAAATTCAAGGAACAAGTGCTCTCTAGTTTCAATTGTGCACCTGTAGTAAACATAAAAAAAAGTCTTTTATTTGTCCAATTCAAAGTGAGATAATTGAAACATAAAATTTTAAGTTGAAAGGATTTTGGTTTTTGATTACTAAACTGCAATATTTTCTATCTGGCTACAACTGTAGACAATTTGGCCAACCCGACATCCCTTCCGCAACCTCATCTACTTTTAGGCTTTTGGACTTTTATGTTGGAAGCCAATAGAAAATCCAAGTATCGGATTTCGAGTTAGGAGTTTGGAATACAAGAAGTTAAAAATAAAATTTTAAATAAACATTCATTTAATTCAACAAACACACAAAGTTCAAACAAACAAACACTATTACATATTTTGTACAGACCCTTCTCTCTCTCTCTCTCTCTCTCTTTGAATTAGGTTTGTAATTGGCTAATCAATCAATCAATCAATAGATATATAAAAGCATAGACCTTATGTGGGAGATAATGAAGATCTGTCATGTAGCGGTCCTTTTGAAGAGTTTACTTCGTCCACATTTCTCTTCTTTTCATGTCTTTTAGCATACCTAAATAGCTTCCTTAGAGTAGTTCTCCTTTCCATTTACCTTCCACTTCACCTAAATTTTTAATAAGTGCCATGCTCTCTCATTTAAAAGGGTGAATATCCTTATCTTACAAGGAATTACAATACTTTTCATTTACCCGGCCTTGTACGTATCGGATTTAGGCTTTTCATCTCCACCCTCACATGTGACTATTGCACTGCCTAACTCCTATTCTCATTCTTCTTCTATAAGTACTAGAACTAGAATACAAATGCAAAAGCATTAATGTGAAGAAGGCAAGGTTAAAAGTATATTGAACCTTGTGGGTTGTGCTCACATTGGGAACCACCATTCGTATTTCTATCCTCAACTTGCTGGTACTCTCTCTCTAGATGTTGACAAGCAATACTCATACTCATTTTGACCAAAAAAAAAAAAAAAAAAAGTTGTTTTCCTTCTTTCTATGACACTAATGAATCACAACAATCGAGGATTTGAAGCTTGCATATTAAAGAAGAAAGTGAACATCATGGATGGAATAATCTAAGATGGGTCATGGTGATATCATATGGTCATTTTTTCTATTTTGGGTTAATTGTGGAGTACATGAATTGGCAGCCTATAGTGTTATTTCCATATTCCTTGAAATTTTTGTTTGTGTTAAAATCAATTTACTACAATGTGCTCATTGTACAATAAAAAACGCACATCAAGGATTAATATAAGATTGGAGAATTGATATTAGCTAGATAAATCTAACATGACATGTATTTGCATATATTATTTCAGCAAATGATTTCATATCTACAAAAACAAATTGACCTTTGGTGCTTGGCTGCTTGCTAATGCCAATTTAAGGGAGAATATGGTGTTGGTTGCTGGTGGTGACCTAACACATGTACCTAATGGGACCCATTTGGCCTTGCGTCAATTTAGATCTCTTTCAAAGATACAATATTGAGTTACCTGGCCTTAAATATATACAACTTTATTTAAATGGAATTATGGTTATAACCATATGGTTTTAGAAATTCATATGATTTTTTTTTAATTTTTTATTTACAAATTATTTGGAATTTGTGACAATTCACTCTTCGCCCTCTGTATATCGGTGTTCTGGTGTTCATCGCCCTCTGTATATCAAATGTGCAATATATTTTAATTCATTTTGTTATCTTCTATAAAGTTCCATATCACCATATTTGGTCATTTAGTGTTCTTCCATTGTTAAGCTACTTGTAATAATGATTCTGTTGCAAAGGAAATGTGCAGCCATAAAAATAATTTCATATATATTATTTTGAAACATAAAGTCCTGTTATGTGGCACTTTATTGGAGCAATTTTGCATTTTACCTTCAATCTCATCTTTGCACGTAACTTTGAATAATTGGCCTTCAGCCCTTAAAGCACGTAACTTTGAGATATGCAATTGAGAAAGAACTTGAAAATTATTACAACCAAAATTGAATTTTGTGTTGTTTTGTTTTCTTATGAAAATGCACCCCATACTCATTGAAGTGTATTTCCAAATTAAGAGGCTTCATATCAATTTAGCACCAAAGAAAAAAAAATTAATGGATATGTGTGTGCAACTTAAAAGTCTTGCTTTTTATGACAAACTATTTGCTTCAACTAATTTCTAATTTTTATAACAATTATGCTATAGTCTAAATTCTTTATCACCTGAATTTGTAATATTTTAATTCAACCAAAACCTTTATGTTATTGCAACAATAATATGTGTTATTACTCTATTATATGTTCAACATTTTCCATAAGTTTTTTACATAGAAGCTTACAGCATTATCCGTGCATCGCAGAGGCAACTACTAGTTGATTATAATTTTAGTTAAGTGTGGGCTTAGGGATGGGCTGGGTTTAACTGGGCATGGCATATATGTACTTTTTTTTTTTTGGGGTCGGGGTCTGGGCCCCTTTAGGGCCTTCCCCAGCCCATTGTTCTTCTTGCCGGATTTTTTTTACAATGGGAGCTCACGTTGCAGTGGTTATTTTCTTTTGTATTTTTTAATTAGTACACTTGTAAGTTGTAAGGCCATATTACTGGCTAAATACACCAAATTACACAGATTACACGAGTTCTCTGCCAACCAAAAAGAGAAAAATGGTAGAAAGTCAAATGACTCAAGCACCAGACCAAATGGTAAGTGTCCAAGTATAATATTTTTGAACTAAGATGGAGCCCCCCATGAAAATTTTGTTGGTCCGGATTTAATTCAATTACCCATAGGCCTATGGATGAATCGTGAACACCATGAATTGAAGCTATTTGTCTAACTTTGTTTATACGTGAAACGGTAGGAATAATACTTAAAAAGTAATAATTTAAGGGAAACAAATATAATACATCTATCAATTAACAATTATATCATATGCATATGTAATAAAAATCAACAATAAAATGTGAGAAATTTACATACTAAATTATATTATTCAAGGACCTCATAAGTAATTAGGATGCCTTCCCTAGCTGGTCAGGATTAATAAGAGTTTTCTTTCCTCTTCTCACACCCCTTGCAAGTGTGGCCTTGACAATATTTATAATATTCAGAAAAGACATGACCAACTATAAAATCATTTCTATCGTAATAGCAATTCATGTAACAGATATGTTACATTCATTAATATACAATTTTATTAATTAGATTCATTAATGAATAAATTCGTTAATATGTCATTACTTCTGTAACTCCATACTAACACATGGATTCATCTATCGTTTATATCCAAAATCACTATAATGACAACACCTTTTATAAGAGGCCAAGTTACTGGCAATAACACGATAGATTTATTAAGGCCAACCTCAACGTGCATGAATCTCATTATGGAAGGACTTCCAAGATTATTATGCACTAACCATCGAAAGACTAGCCTTTATTGTCTCCATAGTCTGAGCAATTTTAATTTGCTCCTCCTTTCTATCATGATCCAACAATGTACCTATCAAAATAGGCTACATGCATAATGATGGATATGGTCTGGTCAAGGACTATAATGAAATGATTCATAATCTTAATCTATAATATCAAGTAGACATATTTCAATATTCCAATATTTTACATGAAAAATATTGC